>NC_134113.1:79717500-79885000 GCF_040939455.1 Microcebus murinus
ACAATTACAGTATGGTGTTATGAAGAGGAAGTGTGCAGCACTATGAGAAACAACAATAGACTTTACTTAGTTTGGGGGTTTAGTTTTTGTTTCTAACTTCCTTTCTAACAATGTGCCATTTGAGCTGAGCTGAGATCTGAAGGAAAGGTGGGAGTGGACCTAGTAAGGAAGGGAGGAAATAACGCCCCCAGGTGCAGGAAACTGTGCCAAAGCATATTCAGAGGGACTAGGGTGCATGGAACTGCCCGAGAACAGAGCAGATGATTGGAGTGGAGCTGAGCTTGCAGACAGGTGGGACCCATGTAGGCCATGTTAAGTGTTATGTATTCTAGAAGCAACGGGAAGTGATTAAATATATTTAAGGAGGGGATTTCATGGGCATATTTTTATTTTGTAAAGATTCTTCTGGTTGCAGCATAGAGAAGAGTTTGCAGTAAAGATGGTAATATAATACGCATATAGGAGTAAGTGAGATAATGTATTTGGAAGTGTCCAGCACAGTGTCAGGCCTGGGGTAGGCACTTAATCAATGCTGATGTCCTTCTTTATTTATTATTTTGTTCACCAGGTCTAATACCCTGCCGTGCAAAAAGTAGCAAAAAAATAAATACCTGTTGATTGACTGAGTGAATTAATAAATCATAATAGAGATTTATTTTTGAAGATTTCCTAAAACTCGGAATTTCATGCTTCACAGAATAGTCTATTAAACAGCTCTACATGTGAGAATATATTTTCTCATGTTGAGCCAAAAATTTGATTTCTTACAATTTGATTTAATTTTGCTTTCTGGACCTGGAAAGAATAAGTATAAATACTGTTCTGTGATAATCCTTCAAGTGAGTGAAGGCCGTTATTTCAAATATTTCTGTTCCCAGATGTTTTAGCCACGTAGTGTATCAGCTAGACACTACCCCATTCTGGTTGCCAACTGAGGACCCGTTCTTTCTTTAGCTGTAGCTCTCAGCATCAAAACATTGCATGTATGCCACCAAATGCAGAAATAGTGAAGCTATTAGCATCTTCTTTTGGAGTGACTGTCCTAATACACCTCAAAATGACATTAACTATTTTGGAAGTAACATAATATGTTTATTCACGTTGAATTCACAGTCTACCAAAACCTTATCTGAACTGCTTGAAACTGTTTTTCTTTTATCCCGTGCTCATGCCATGGATAGATGGAACTTATTTTGGCAGCTTTAACATTTATTGATAGTATTTAGCTTTAATTATCTTGCTTGAAATCTTTCCGAATATTAGTTCCATCATCTAGTGTAATAGTTATTTCTCTAAGATTTTTATTTTGCATAATTTCAAAAACACCTTCATAATACAACTTTAGTTTTATTGTTGGTAATGCTAGCAAACAATATAAACAAAGTTAGAGCTCTTCCTTTTTGTTTTTCCTTTTTTTTTATGGTAAAATGTTTTGGGTTTTTTTTCTGGCATATTATAGGGGTACAGATTTTAAGGTTTCAATAAATGCCCATTCCACCCACACAAGTCTGAGTTTCCAGCGTGACCATCCCCCAGATGGTGCACATCTCACTCATTATGTATGTATACACCCGCCCCCCTGCCCCCCTCCCACCTGCCCAATACCCTATTACTGTAGTACCTATGTGTCCACTTAGGTGCTAGTCAGTTAATACCAGTTTGCTGGTGAATATACCTGGTGCTTGTTTTTCCATTCTTGGGATATTTCACTTAGTAGTATGGGTTCCAGCTCTAACCAGGAAAATATAAGATGTGCTATATCACGTTGTTTCTTAGATCTGAATAGTACTCCATGGTATACATATACCACATTTTATTAATCCATTCTTGGATTGATGGGCACTTGGGCTGTTTCCACAGCCTTGCAATTATGAATTGTGCTGCTATAAACATTCGAGTGCAGGTGTCTTTTTTGTAGAGTGTCATTGGATCTTTTGGTTAGATGCCCAGTAATGGGATTGCTGGATCAAATGGTAGATTCACTTGTATCGCTTTAAGGTATCTCCATATTGCTTTCCACAGAGGTTGAACTAGTTTGCAGTCCCACCAGCAGTGTAGGAGTGTACCTCTCTCTCCGCATCTACGCCAGCATTTATTGTTTGGAGACTTTTTGATAAAGGCCATTCTAACTAGAGTTAAGTGATATCTCATTGTGGTTTTGATTTGCATTTCCCTGATGATTAGAGATGTTGAGCATTTTTTCATATGTTTGTTGGCCATTCTTCTGTCTTCTTTAGAAAAGTTTCTGCTCTTCTTTGACTAAAGATTTCTTTCTGGTTAACGCTGACTTTGCCAGATGTCATTTCATTAGGTATAAGTCTATCTAATTGTATATTTATCTAGCCTATAATTTTTCATCTTATTTTTAAAGGCCCTGCTGAAAATAAGAATCACATATAAGGCATTTGCTGACTGTCTGGTTTAATTAAACCTTTTGAACAAAAGGAAGACAGATATCATGGAATTATATATTGTTAGTAAAGTAAATAACAACAAAAAATACATAATAAATGGATACTCTGTGCCAGGCACTTTTATGTGTGTTTACATTCATCAATTCAATTAACTCTCACCGAAAAAAAAAACAGTGAGGTAAGTACTATCAATATCTACATTTTACGGATGAGGAAACTGAGGCACAGAAGTTAAATCACTTGCCAAGTTCATATAGGGTGAAAGCAGTAGAGTCAGGACTGAACTGTTGCTGTTTGGCTCCAGATTCTGTGCTCAAAACATGTTGATGGAAGAATCATGACTTTTTATGTGCTATAGGAAAAAACAAAATCAAAACAGTGAAACAATGTGGCACTTTCAGTAAGAATAATTCGGAACATTTTTAAACTTAGAATTTTTCTAATGTTCCATGTATTTAGGACTTTTTCAATATACTGCTTTAAACATAAAATAATTGATACATCATATACTTAAAATGACTTGCTGGGTATCTACTATCTGGTGAGAACAGTCTCAACATAGTCCAGGAAACTGTGAGTCAGACGAGTTACATGCAAGACAGCTTCGTTCTGTTCCTTATGGTGCCCTGGCAACACAATAGCAAATGAACAATAAACTCAGCTGTGGGGAAAAACAGGGGAACCTTTGCAGTCATTCATGGAATGCAAAAAACACATGCATACTGATTATGGTGTCTTCATGCTTGCATACTATTTTCAATATGTTTTTTAAAATTGTGGCAACATCAGATGTTTGTTAAATGGAAAGAAAATGAGATTTTTAAAAGCTATTTCGAATAGTGGAATAGTATATGTTACATTATTAAATATGAATTGTCTGATTTTGAATCAAAAGCATAGTTTATTATATCTCAGACAAGAAGCAGTACAATTAATCAAAGCATGCACCTAAACTATAGATGCAGTGTTGCTATCTTAACAGTAGCTTGTTTATGCCAGCAGTGAAGACGCTTGGATAGCAAGTGGCGAGGAAATTGTAAAAAATGTTTTCCACAGCTTCTTGAGAATTGACTATTTTTCCTTGCAAGAAGTGGTCCAAAGCCTAGAAGAAGTGGTAGTCAGTTGGTGCAAGGCCTGGTGAATCCAGTGCGTCACAGAGTTTCCAAGTCCAGCTGCTATAGTTTGAGCAGTGTTGTTTGTGCAACATGTTGTTCCAGCATTGTCTTGCAGGAGGATTGGCCTGTCTCTGATTACCAGTCTTGGTTGCTT
Source organism: Microcebus murinus (assembly GCF_040939455.1). Lineage (NCBI taxonomy): Eukaryota > Metazoa > Chordata > Mammalia > Primates > Cheirogaleidae > Microcebus > Microcebus murinus. The sequence continues at coordinate 79,721,184 of NC_134113.1, forward strand.
AATCACAAGCATCCTCATCATTTCGTCCAACAGATTGCAGTAGATATCTGCTGTAATCAACTGACCAGGTTTCACGAGGCTATAGGGGATAATACCAGTGCTGGACCACCAAACAGACACCATTAGTTTTTCGGTGAATATTCGGTTTTGGACTGTATTTTGGCACTTTTTCTTCATCGAACCATTGTGCTGAATGCTTGCAATTGTCAAAACTGTGATGTTTCATCACACATAACAACATGGTGTAGAAATGGTTAGCCTTTATGTTCTGACAGCAAAGACTACAAATTCCAGAGGATTTCTCTTCTGACTCTTGTTTAATTGATACAGTGCCCATCTATTCAGCTTCTTTACCTTGCGGATTGTTTCAAATGGTCCAATATTATTGGAATAACAATCAAACCTTGCTGCTAATTCACACGTAGGTTGAGATGGATTGGCTTCCACTACAGCTTTCGGCTCATCATTATCCACCTTGGTCTCAGGTCACCTACGTGGCTCATTTTCAATATTAAAATCACCAGAACAGAACAGAACAGAACAGAACTTCTCAAACCATTCATTAGCCACATCCTTCCCAAACACTTCGTTGATATTTCGAGCTGTCTATACTGCATTGGTTCCACGATGGAACTCCTATTCAAAAATAACATGAATTTTTGACTTATCCATAGCTTCACAAAAATTGCTCTAAAAAAATTTGAGAGATAATCACAAGCCAAAACATGTGTTTGAAAGAAAGAACGAGGATGTACCTTCACAATAAATATAAAACAAGAAGTATCAAAGTGAAATGTCAGAGATATCAAGTATCACATTTAGTACTTGAGGAAATTGGATATTTCATATTTAATAACTTAAATAGTTTTATTGAAGCGTTTTTAAAAAAACTAGTCTAAATGTGGCCCCAAAAGAGTACATAATCTCTAAGAAAATACACACAAATAACAACTGCTTATGTGACTGTCTCATATTTTGGGTCTAGAATATGGTTCTTAGCTTCTTTGTGGGAGAAATCTTATAATTTGTGTAACAAGCTAAGAGTTGTTCTTAGTTTCTTTGTGGAAGCAAATTATAGTCCTGGTAAATGTGACACCATAACAGTAAGAATTAATTATTTGGAAATTTAGATTTTTTTCTAATAATCCGTATATTTAAGACTTTTCCATTGAATTAGATTTATATCAGTAATTTCATTAAGGTGTGCTGGAGAAGGCTTTGTTTTTGCTGAAAGTATCCTGTAGGTGGGGAGAAACAAAAAAGCTCAATAGCATGTATTTTTCTTTTCTGCTTCAGCAGCAACAACAAAATCCTAATTGGATAACTAATATGCTTAAGTATTCTCTGGAAAAGAGCTATGATATATTAGAGCTGTTTGGTTGCTCCCACAAATCATTTTGCTTTACAGCTTTGATCTTGAAATATGTGGGCTGATGTCTGATTTATGCTGTGGGTTCTTCTTGTAGATAGTTAAGTGTTCTTGCTTAATGTTATTAAATAAACCCAAAGCTGCAAATGGGCCTCCTTGACTCAGGACATTTGGAAAATACCTTTCCCCCTTAAATTATATACCTTATCCTTTTATTTATGCTTGCTGTGGTGTACTAATGCCTTTTTGTCCATTAGGACAGTATTTGTTTACTGTCATCTTCTCTGATCATCTTCTGAAATCTTTTCACCTTGATTTATAACTATTATGTCTAAAAATTGGGGGGACAATATTCAAAGACGGTTATTTGGCTGCAAAATCTATTGTGTTTTATAACCTATGAGCTGACTTCTAACTGAATTCTAGACAGAAGTTACTTCATGGAAAACAAATCTGGTATCACAAAAGAAAAGAAAGAAAATTTTGAATTTATTTTACATTTTATATACATAGAGCTGAAAACTGGGTTGTAAACATACCCATTTGAAAAATCTAGAGCACATTCTAAGGAGGCATATATAGAAGGCCATTTTTGAATTACGGTTATTGATTTTTTTTCTTTCTCACTGAACTTTCAGCTGTCCAAAGATAATAACATTTTCTTTTTCATCTTTGCCTCCTGGAGCCTAACACAGCATTCAGTATATTTTTAAAATAGAAAACAACAATAACAATAATAATAGTAGCTAATGTTTTTTAATTGCTTACTATGTGCCAGGCATGTTTCTTCCCATGTATTATGTCATTGAATTGTCATAGCAACTCTATGACATGGATCATATTATGATTCACATATATAAGGGAGAAAATTGAGACACAGGGAATTTAAATAATTTGCTCATAATTGTATAGTAAGTAGAGATGCACACATTAAAACAATATAAATAGGTACAAAGAAGAGAATCCATGGTTGTTATTTCTGTATGCTATTAGTAAGCTATGTTGTACTATTTAGTCATTAATTTAGATATATTTATTTCACCTTAGTCATTCTTATGTAATGCAAATTGAGGCAGAATTGGCTGACAGTATATTTACCAACAGGGCAAGGTGATCAAACCTACCATAGTAGAGAAGAAAGTGGGACCATAATTAAGTAGGCATTAGCTAATTTGCATTTCAGTGGAATGCAACCCAAATGGGAGAGTAAGATCATAAAGTCAGAGAAGTGAGGGATGTAGAATGCTTGCCTTGAGGGCCTATGGAGCAATACGGAAAAATACTTCTTTTTAAACATTAGAATCGCCCTAATGGTGAGATGCTCACACCAAGAGAAGCACAGGAGATCTGAGACTGAGAAAACCACAAATCCACACCTCTCTTGTCATGCTCACTTTGAGCCATGGGTGAGCTGAATGGAATGGCAGTGGAATTATACTAGTTACATTAATTACTTAAATTTTGTCCTGTTTTTGCTATATGCAAATAGTTGAACTTCTCATCAGAAAATGCATGTGTGTGATGTGACATTGAAGTATAATGTATAATCACGTGATTTTAAATATATATTTTTTAATGAAAGAAGCTTTATAATTTGTAACACAAGCAAGGGTTTAACTTCTAGGCAGCTTAAATTTATGTTCCCTAATATTTTGGACAGAGGAAAGGGATGAAGGAGAAACCCAAAGGCATGTTGACTGAGAGAACAGATCAAAGTGGTGGCAAAGTAATGCCAGTCATAAAAGGGCCTCATTGCTGTCAAGGGCTTGTGAATTTCTAGACTGGTCTAAACAGGATTCTGGGAAAGGTCTGCACAGTCACTGTAGGTCTTTAGACTTAAGACTCAGAAACTGGTTTGCAGTAGCCCTTCTATGAGCAATTGGGTAACAGGGTATATATATTCAATTACCAAGACAACTAGAAATCCCTCAGTAGAAAGGTTTCCTTGGGCCACTTGTTATTAATACTAGAATTTCTAAAGATTGTTTCATCAATGATCGTGAGGGAGAGTGGAAGCAGTAAATGGTTTTAACTATCATAGGATTATGAGGCCTAATATGCCCTCTTCTCTTCTAGAAGAGTTAGCTCATTAACTCACTAAATAAACCAGAATACAATTGCTCCTTTACTTACCATAAACCCATTGTAAGTTTATCATAAACTGCAGGTTTCAACTGCAGGTTGAAAATTCATTGAATACCCCTAACCTATTGTACATCATATCTACCTTAAATGTGAATAGAACACTTACATTAGCCTACAGTTGGGCAAAGCCTATTTTGTGAGAAAGTGCTGACTCTCTCATGTGATTTATTGAATACTGTGCCAGAGCCAGGAAACACAAACGGGCATTTTGTAGACATGATAGGGTACAAAAACCACAATATTAAAATCTCTGGCAACACTGCCCTGTACAGTCTAGTTGTTCATCCATAAGTGAACAACTTAAAACTTCAGCTCACTGCCCCTGCCCAGCATCCCGAAAGAGTAGCCTACCCCACATCGCTATCTGAGAAAAAGTTCAAAAATTCAAAATTTGAAGTATAGATTCTACTGAATATGTATCACTTTCATGCCATCATAAAGTTGAAAAATCATAAGTCAAACAATTGTAAGTCAAGGACTGCACTCAGCTACCTGTCAAGGTAACTTACCAGGGTGGGTACCTTTTCCATGGAAAGTGTTGACAAAAATATAATTCTTTCCTCTTGTTTCCTTTGCTTTTTGGTTTCCTAGACATCATTCAGGTCTGTAAAAAGTACTCTAAAATGTTAAATATTTAGTAAGCTCATGTTTAAACAACTTGCATTAGCTGTATTTTAGATTCCTTGATAACATTTCATATATTTAATTGGATTTAAGAAGCAACTTGATATCATTTATATATTGACAAGCCATTTCTCTAAGTCATTTTTTTCTTTAAATGGTAAATCCCATCTATTTTACCTTGATTTTTATTAAATTCTGTTTCAGGTGGTCATATGTTCTGAGATGGTCCTCAATTTTTCTTCCTATCTGGAACCTGTCAAAGATGAATGTTGTGGGGAAAATATGGGCTTTGAAGACAGGTAGACCTGGATGAATTCAACAGCTGACTGGTTGCAGGAATACTGCTTGATCTCTCTCTTAGTTTTCCCATATGTAAAATAGGAATAATTAATCCTATTTTATAGGGTAGCATACAGTCCAGTGTCCGGTACATAGCAGGTGCTAGATAACTTAGCTTTCTTTTCTATAAAAGGTTTTAGAAGGAAAACGAGATACTTCTTACCTTAAATACTTTTCACAAGAGTTTTTTTTTTTTTTTTTTTTTTTTTTTTTTTTTTTTACCAAAGGGCCAAATCTGGCCTACATAATGATTTTTAAAACATCTTTGAAGTAATTGCCAGCTTTGAACATCAGCAGCTGTCATATAAAAATCTGTATTTCTCACTTTTCTTGAAAAAGTGTATCTTCTGGCATACAGCATCCCTGTTTCTGTGTGAACTCTAGGCAGAAGCCGAGTATTAGCTGCCCCTTTGGAAAGAACATTTGCTAAACAGCTCACTGCAATCATTCAAATGACCCATGTAGGCCTTTTCATCTGGGCCTCCTTCACTACATTATCCTTTTCCTAATAAATATTCATTTCATGATATTTTGACCAAAGAAGAACAAATGAATTTGCGTGCAAATAAATATGTGCAGTACTTCAATTAAAAACAACACCAACAACATTTTGGTACTCGAAGGTGATCATTCTTTCCAAACTGAAAATTGGTCTGACTTGTGGCTGGAAGATGACTCTGAATACTTGAAACTGAGACTTCTGTAAGGAAACTTTGTTTCTGGGGCTCTGAACCACGCGGACACCCCATGAATGCTGTTGACAGATGACTGTGAATTTCCAAGGTGGTGTTTTCAGTTTTTATTGCCCTTGTCATGGATTGCCCTGGAGTGTGGTGGCAACTGCGCACCATTTGTAAAATTAAAGTGCTACTTTCATCCTTGAGACGAATGACAACGCTATTTAGGATTGGTTTTAATCTGATGTTCTGGCAAGGATCCCGTTGGGACACACGAATTAAAACATCATCCTAGGTCAGTTATAGCCGTGTGTCTTTTGAATGGGAAAGACTCAATCACTGGTTTGATGAAAGTCTAGCGAGCTGCTGAGTGTTATTAATTTGATTGTCTCAAGAGAATAATGAAAATAGGACCTATTGTTTATCCCTCAGGCTAAAATTGTAGACCATTATCTATATGAACAATATCTGAAGAGCCCCCCTCAGAATATATTTCAGGGAAAGAAGAGTTGAGCACAATTATACCTTTAATGTAGAAATAACCCTTAAATGTGAAGGTGGGCACATGGCTCTAAGTCCAAAATGAAGATTATATTCGAGAGAAAATTCTAGAGACAGAAACCTTGAGATCTATTTCTAGATTATTTTGACACCAATTCCTCCATGGCATTCTGTTTGGGCAATGACCATCAGGTATCACAGTGAATATTATAAAATATCACATTTGTGTTTTCTAAGGTCTTCATTATGGTTTTTCTGAGTATATTCTCTCGATGAGACACAAGAGTGTGGTGGTTAAAAGGAGTTTTTGGAATGAGATTGCCTGTCTGTGAAGTTGGGCTCTAGCATATATTAGCCACCTATGGGATCTTAAGCAGATTACTTACTCTCTCTCTACATTACCTCACTTTCCTCAACTAAAAAGTGGGGGTAATAATAGCATCTTCGTAATAATGTTAGTGAGAAGAATAAATGATATAATGGTAATCAGCTCTCTTAGACCACAGAAATGCCCAATAAATGCTGGTTGTTATTGCTACTTGGGTTGGTCTCAGATGCTCTTCAAACACAACCCAGGTTTGCATAAAGAAGTATTCTGTGATTATTCCAGTTACCAAATCTAAACCAAATTGAAAAAAAAAAAATGCTTGGCTGATCTGAATGTATTGTGAAGTGCTGTAAATTATCACATCCAAGAACAACAGTTTGGTCTGTTAATTGACAAATTATCATCAGAAATTAGCTGTTTATCTAAAGCCTGAAGGTATAAATCCAGATATCAGGGAAAAGGCACCTTGAAAAGGGGACTTGAAGATATGGGAAACCTAGGACATCTAAGTCTAAGATTATCTTGGACTTCCATTTATCCCAACTCTGCTTCTAATGAAATGTATATATCAACACCAGGGAACAGGAGATTTAGCAGTGGACTTTCTTTGTTTAAACTTGAACCCTCCTTAGGCTGTGGGCTGTAGTTCATCCACTCATTTGCACCCCCCATGCAGTCACCTGGTAGGAAACTTGCTCATTTTAGCAGGCTCCTTCAACCACAGTGGGCTGTGGATGGCACTGATCCCTGGCCCATAATTTAGCTTAAGACAAATCACTATGTTTAAATACTAGTCAATACACACTATTAGTAAGTTTCTCTCCATTCATCTTTGAAGATTTAATCACGTGTGCTTTCTACGGTAAATATCATCCTCCCAATGTTTTTTAGCTTTTTTTTTTTTTTTTTAATCTCAATTTTTGCTTGTCTCATGAGTCTCTTTGGGATTGTTTTCATTGGAACCTGGTGGAACCAGAGATCCCCAGTTATAAAGTCTGTCACATAAGGGACACCTTCTCTAGTGAAAATCATTTTTATTTTTGGTATAGTTAGCAGATCATGATCACATGCACTCCTTATTTTCTGCATGTTAATAATTCATATGATGGTCTACGGTGGTTGGCCTTTCTGATAATGACTTCACAGTTTTTCTGTCTTCATGAAGTGTCTAGCAGGGATGGACAGACAATGACTGTGAGGATACACAGAAACACATACATATGAAATACATATGACATAGATGATATGCATATGCAGTCTATTTTGCAGACTGTAGTTGCATTTTATAGTCTATGGATATACAGTTTTGTGTGTGCATGTGTGTGTGTGTGTGTGTAAAAGACTGCCTGCCTTTGCCTTCAGTGTGCACACACAGTGTGTGAAGTGCAGGAAACTGACGGTTTTCTCTACCTTTCTGGAAACAGCTTCCAAGAGCAGAGTACTGCTTCCATAGAAACACTGTCACCCCAACTTTCCATTGCACTCTTTTGGTATGCTCTAATTTTATTTTGGTTTGGGGTTGCTTTTCCATTTTGTGGGGTTCCCCATTTAGATATCACACAATTATTCTCATTTAACTGAAAACACTATGTGTAAAACTACTGGAAAAGTGTTCATATTCCGTTAAAGATGTTAGAGAACTGAACAAAAGGGACTTCAAGAAGACAAAATATGAGGTGAAGAGGAGGAATATAACTTTCTTTAATTGCCATGCGAGGCATGTGAGTCTGATGCTAAGTATAACTAACAAATGTTGAAGATATTTGCATTTTTCATGTGGTTTTTCGACAAATGTGAAATATACTTTTTGGGCTTTTAGGTAAGGCCTGTTAAAGAGTACTTCATAATGAAAAAGTAGCTCTTAGTCTCTGCACACGTACTTCTAAGCATGACTTGTTAGAAAGATTGGCTGCAATGCACCCCCTTCGCATTTCTGCACTTTTCCTTCTGTTACTCTGTAATCTAATTCACAGAATGCTTGGCGATTATTTTCTCCACGGAGTAGTATCTCTTTTCATAAGGCAGGAAACTTATTTCCTCCTTGTTTATTTTATTTTATTTTATTTTATTTATTTTTTTTTTCCATTCTCCCTCCTTACCAATATCTGGAATAGTAATTGGTATGGTCTCAGTGCATATGTCCCAGACTCCTTCCATCTCGCAAAGTCTTGTTAATAGCTGTAGAGTTGACATGGTAAGCAAACAAAGCAGCTATTTGTAATCCTTTTAAAGTGTTCTCAAAAGGCAGTGAATCTAAAATTCACCTAAGAAGTTTTTTAAAACTCCGATTTCTGGGCCTCACTTCCCAAGATTCTAATTCAGAAGGCCTTGGGAGTTCCTAAGAATCTGCTTTTCTTGCACGATTCTCTAGCGCAACATTTCTTTATGGATCAATGGTTTCCACAGCTGGTAGAAACTGGATGAATATCGAGGATAACTTCTCATTCTTCACTATGACTAAACATCAGCACTTAGAGTGGATGTTTATAAAAATGCCTGGGCCTCACACCTAGAAATTCTGATTTATTAGGATTAGTTTAGGGCCCAAGCATCTGTATTAAAATATTAAAATACCCCTCCACCCCCACGACAGAACTCCACAGGTGATTTTTTTTTTTCTGTGCAGCCAAGATTGATAACCACTGCCTTAGCCCTTAACCTCACGACGTCGTTATTTGAATACTCCTCAATGACTACCAGGTAGGAAGCTGGAAAAGGTTGCATTCCTGTGAATAGCTAATACAATCAGGAAGGGCCAGATGATCAGCTGCCCCTCATTTATACATTGATTAGGCCTCAACCTATGACAAGCTCAACTTAACTGCTAGGGAAAGAGTAAATGAGACCAGTAGATATCTGGAAAATAGAGACCTCATATTTTATTTCTTACGTGTCACATCAATCTACCCAGTTAAGTGATTAAAGGGGAGTCTCCAAACTGCAAAGGAAACCAGGCCCTGATTTGTTCAGGGTCATGGGCAATGGCTCGAAACCATCTTGTTTGCAGATACTCCTTTCATGCTATTAGGCTGTCAGTTGACAGACTTTGCAAGATTTATGGCTCAAAACTCAAGTGTACACATGTGTGAGAGGGCGGGATGGTGTGACGGGTCGGGTGAGGCCAAAGGAGAGGAGAGACAGTGCAGGAGCGTTGCTGTGAATGTGGAACTGGCCTTTTGGGATCGAGCTTCAGTCTCTCCCTTTCTCTCTCTCTTTTGTTTTTTCCTCCCTTTCATCCCAGCAAACCTTGTTTTTAGCTTTGGGAATTTTCTGCTATAGGAAATTAAAACAGAAAGCATGACTTCAAGTGGAAACACCTAATGTTTAGGAAAAATTTCCTAGGGTGCTTTTAATAAAGCCCTATTCAGGGCATAATAAGAAAGATTTAGGATCCCTGTCCCCAGGAATTGATAATATTTCTCATTCTTTTGAGAAAACTATACTTTCTTAGTATAATGTAATAATATTTCTTAAGTATATTTTATTGGGCCTATTAGCTTCTTTCTAACTTGTTTGAATTGAAGTTTCTGATATTTAAATTCCCACATTCTCTTCACAGTAGGAACAGTAACCTCCTACATCTTTCTGTTTTTCCCTCAGGTATTTTGCTCTTTCCCGCCTGGAGGGAACCCCTTGCCTGTTTCTGTGAACTATGCTTCTCACTTCCTTCCCTCCTTCAATCCCCCCAATCCAAAGTGAAACTTTTTTTTTTCCTTTGGGACAGGGTCTTGCTCTGTCGCCCAGGCTAGAGTGCGGTGGTGTCATCATAACTCACTGTGACCTCAAACTCCTGGGCTCAAGTGATCCTCCCACCTCAGCCTCCCAGGTAGCTGGGACTCCAGGTGCCATAACTGGTTGATTTTTCTTTTTCTATTTTATGTAGAGACAAAGTCTTGCTCTTGCTCAAGCTGGTCTCAAACTCTTGACCTCAAGAAACCCTGCAACCTTGGCTTCCCAAAGTTCTAGGATTATACTCTGGGTTCTCTTCAGATTGAATAAATCTTTTGCCTTTTACCAAAGTGCTAGGATTATAGGCATGAGCCACCGCCACTGGCATCCCGCCCACACTGAAACTTTCTAAGAGGAAATGTTACCATGTGAGTCCCCTGCTTTTGAAGTCCTTCTGGGATTCTCCAGGGCTTATTAAATGCAAATTTAATTTGGGACCTGGAATTTGTTCCCACTTCCAACTGCAAAGCCTTCTTGCGTGCGTGCGTGCACACACAAACACACACACACACACACACACACACACACACACACACACACACATATGCAGAGTTCTCCAGCCACAGTGCATTGTTCATTGTTCCTCATATTCTCTCCAGTCTGTGGACATTCTCTTCTTTTGCTTGGATTTCTCCTTCTTTCTAGAAAACCTTTCAAACTTCAACCCTAACTTCAAGACTCAACTTAAATACTGCTTTCTCCGTAAAAACAGAAACATTCCCCCTCAATCAGAGCGTGTCAGGGGTCCCTTTTTCATTTGCTTCTGAAGCACCCTATACACACTCTTCTGCTAAGCACCCAAGTGTTATAATTGCGATAGGTGATTGTCTCCCTCAGAGATGGCATTTCAATGCAGCTTCAACATCTTACTTGTTTTTCTCCATTGCCTCATAAAGTGCAGAGCAAATCATAGTTAAAGTTTTAAAAACGGTCTATTCGCCAATCAAATAAAACGAAAAACAACCAAAATCAGTCTAGAGCTTTGCCCCAAAATATGTTTTGGGGGCAGAGAGAAAGCCTTATGATAAAATACGTGGGGAATAAACTATGAAGTTTCAATTTTTCCTGCTTCTATGGCATCCTCATTTAACAAAGCCTATGTAGGTCCACTGTATTTTGGAACCCCATCAGACCGAGAGGACCTGGAAATGGTACTTCAGTAGGATAGCTCTTTGCCAAGCCACATTTCTTGGTTTAGGGTGGATTGGGGGGAGGGGCAGTTATCCCCAAATTCCACATGAATTCATAATGATGTTGTAGATGAACTAGTGTAGGTGCAGTAGCTTGGCAAAAGTTTCTCATTAGTGGCATCACAATATGCTACGTCCTCTGAATCCAGAGCATCGATTTGATTAGGCTATTGGAAGCCAAATTCCATTATTTTTGATAATTAGGGAGAGTATTTTGTACCATATGAATTCATAGTATACTTGATAATTTATGTATTAAAAAACCATGAAAACATTTTGTTTAAATGCAAACGAAGTACTTATAAATCTTCATTGGTTTTCAAGTTTTATCACTCAGATGCAAATGTGTGCACGTGTAGGGGGAGACAGGGTTTTCAGTGGGCTGAGAATGACAGCAGAGAAACTTCAGATGACAGAGGTCCTAAGGGCATGTTTTAAGTCTGCCTCCCCTGTTGCTGTGTGCATATCTGAGGGTAAAATGAGGTTTTTCTTATCTGGAAAAAAAAAGTGACCCTCCCACCCCCCACCCCTTTGCCTGTCTTCTTTCCACCTGAGAGTGCGTGCTCACCTGGGCTCACAAGCATGGCTCCTGGTTATCATGTGGTGTTTGTCCTCCTTTGTGCTGATCAATGCAGAAATGTCACCTGCACCCCTGCGATCGCCTTGCAGATGTGGCACAAGCTCCCCGTCCTCGCACTCGTACTGCCTGCTGTTTCGTGGACCGCAGAGGAGAGCTGCCTTGTGTTTTTAGTGTTTCCCATGAATTTTGTGAAAGAGCTCTTTTATTTGATTTTTGTCTTTCCCTTTCCCCAGGAATCTGACACAAGCCCCTGAGAGAAATTGTGGGGTCAGGAAACAATCTTGAGCCATATAACCTGCTGTACTTAAAAGTGCCACTCTCCTCTGGAAAAAAAAATTCACCGTCCTTACACTTAGTTTTATGAGCCCCTGTTATTGTTTTCTCCCAGCACACTCTTGGTGGTTCAGGCAAATACACACCTAATGAACTCGTTCCAGCAGCCCTCCAAACAGCTGGATATGCACAAGACTGAACAGCCCTGGGAGTGGGTGGCGAGGGTGGCATCACATGGCTTGTGTCAGTCAGAGCTACAGCTTACTACACACCTGTAGTGAAATTTACATAACAAGTGGCCAGACAGAAGACCCTCACAGTCCTCGAAGGTAATAATTTTCCCAAGCCTCCAGTTATGCAGCATCACATTTGACATCCTAATTGAGGTCCTTCTAACTCCAGAACCCACTATCCTTTTAATTCTTCTCATTTCTTGTCTAACTTTCTATTGCCAGCCTAGTGCCAGACATATAGTAGCTCTACAATAAATGTTGAATGAATGAATGAGGGCAGGAACCCGAACCATGTTTATATCAGCACCAAATGCATTGTGTGGGAAGTTGCTAATGCTGTGTATGAAAACAATACACAAGGGAAGCTATTGTGTGCAATGTTTTCTTTCAATATATTGTTTATTAAAAACTATCTCTGGCCGAGCGCGGTGGCTCACGCCTGTAATACTAGCACTCTGGGAGGCCGAGGCAGGCGGATTGCTCCAGGTTGGGAGTTCAAAACCAGCCTGAGCAAGAGGGAGACTCCGTCTCTACTATAAATAGAAATAAATTAATTGGCCAACTAATATATATAGAAAAAATTAGCTGGGGATGGTGGCACATGCCTGTAGTCCCAGCTACTCGGGAGGCTGAGGCAGAAGGATCGCTTGAGCCCAGGAGATTGAGGTTGTTGTGAGCTAGGCTGATGCCATGGCATTCACTGTAGCCTGGGCAACAAAGTGAGACTCTGTCTCAGAACAAACAAACAAACAAACAAAAACAAAAAAAAAAAGCTATCTCTGAGGAACTGATCTGGAGTGAGAATTTACTATAACAGCTTGAATGTTTAAAGATATAACTCAGAGTCTTCATGACATGCTTTAGAGTTGATGATGAATTCTGACAATAATTATTTAAAATGAATTTTTTTCCCTGGGGACTTTAAAAACATGTCTCATGAAGTTTTCTATAAGATATCTCTTTGGGTATATAAAATGTTAAATAATACACTTATAAGTCAGGACTTCTTCAAGCAAAGATATAGCAAAAGTTGGTGACCTTTATGTCTGTCATAATAAAACTGACTTTTATTTACTCGAGAAGGTCCTTTTAATCCCGAGGAATCCTTAATTTCCACGTGATTGTCATTATTCACTGTAAGAATCACTTCACTTTCTCTAAAATGTAGTTTCGCTTTTTGAAAGGAGTCGTCTACTTGGGAAATGTTATATTACATTCAAGAGCTGCTTTGTTTTTCATGGAAATTCAGGATATAGTAATAATGTTTATTTGCTCTTATTAGGATAGAGATAGCATACTAGGCATCTATGGACACATTTGCATCCATATACATAAACACATGCACAAGAATGAATCCTCAGTACCTATAGGCACATGCCCACCTGCCCATCTTTTCATAGATACATGAGATTTTCCTCCTACCCTGGGAGTTTGATTTACACAATGATGAGGCTTCTTTTATACTTACTAATTCTATTCTCTATTGTATTCCAGAAGGCATTATATTATCTGCCTTGTCCAATTTGCTTCTGTGTCTCATTAAAGTGGCCTGCTGTGAAGCTAATTTTTCTTGCTCATTTTATTGATATTTTGGGAGAGTGAGATTTTTTTTCCAAGCAGTTCTTGCTTTAGTATAGGGTTGTAGTAGCTGTCAAAAGAAGGCTTTAAAACCATCCTCTAAAATAAATCAAAAATAAAAGCAGCTTATTTTAGTATCTCTATTGAAATATAAATTACAGGTCATTGATCTTTTCCCCACTTCCTTGCAATTATTTTTATTGAAGATTTTTTTTTTAAAGTAAGACAATGCAATGTATTTTAAAAAGCAAATAAACAAACCTCAAGAATAAGAATAGCACCAAATGGGTTTGTAAATGGCTGTGACACACATTTAGTAGGAGAAAAAAAGCATAATAAAACTTAGCTTTGTTGTTATTTACTACAATAGAAGATAAAATGTACCAGTAATTAGGTTAACACAATTCTGAAACAATCTAAAATCTCACCATGAAGGGACAGTTTAATTCTGCAAGTTGAGACTCAATTATTCTTGTCAGATCAACTACTTTTTCAAATATATATAAATTTTAAATAATATATAAAGATGACAGAAAAGAGAAATGAAAGGATGCAATACAAGGACCATCTTTTTCTTCTAAGAGATGGGCAGTCATTCCATGCTGTGCCTTCCGGAGGCAAGTGGCATTGGAGAACACTGAGGCAGCAGCTGTCTGGGTTTGAGCCCTGGCTTTGCTGCATCCCTCTGTCTCTCTAAGCCTCAGTTTGTCCTTCTGCAAATTGGGGTAATTAGATTCTTTTAGGGGGACTAAAGGAATTTCTATTAGTAACGAACATAGTCCCTGATGTATAGTAAACACTATATCAGTGCTTAAATATAATTTGTTAAATCAAATAAAGATCTCAATAACTGCAGTCTATCAGAAACAAAAACCAATATTGTTTAGAGTAACAAGTTGCTGTTTAGTAAAACAAAGAAAATGTGGACCTTCTGCAGATCTCCCTACCTAAGACTTTGCATTGAAAGACAGAGTTGTTTTCCTTTGTGATTTATTCTCAACTAGAAGTCTCAGAGCCAGGCAGAGGGTCAGGAAAGAGAAACGCTAACATCATATTACCAGGGGCGAGTCCAGAAGGGCCTGCAGAAATCACAGTGCTGCTTCTGAGGGTTTTATCAGCTCAGCAGTAAGTACTGAGTTCAGCTTATCTCTTCCAACCTGCTCCGCAGGCCACCAGTTCTATACATTGTTAATAGGTGTGTTTGGAAGAGGTTCCCAAGTAAAATACGTTTGCCAAATACTGGGTTAAAGAAACTTAAATAACAATCCTTAGAACTTTTAACACATTTAATATACATTTCAATGCTGTAAGAAATGCACATATTATGCATCATATCCCAAATTTATTTCACCATGGTTTCCTTTTTAAAAAGCATCCAACTATTATTATCTTCCTTAAGATAGAACATCATTTGGGAAATATTAAAGTAATTTTTTGGTCCTTCTCCTATTATACAGAGAAGAACTGAATAAAATAAATGAAGTTGGCTTAGAAAGAAGAAAAATATGTTAATGATAGCTAGCTACTAAATAACATTTTATAGCTTAAACGTATTTTCATAGATATTATTTTCTTCAGAAGCATATTTTCCTCTTTTATATTCACTCACTGACCCTCCACCTCATTTCCCTCTCCTGAAATCATAAGGATGGCACACCTAAGAACCAGTTCCGAGTAATTCCAGTTCCGAGTAATTACTGCCTCATGAAGCACTGTGCTTATGTGCTCAAAGAAGTGAGTTAAAAGGCATTTACTGCAACCCTGTTTTTAGTAGCAAAAAGTAGAAATCATCTAATGTTTATCAAAGGGGTGGTGAGCAAACAAAGTTCCTGCAGTCAGACAATACATGTTAGTTAAAATGAATGAACTAGCTCTACGTATAATGGCATGAATAAGTCTTAAAATCATAATTTGGAGTGATAATAAATGGAACAAAACTAAACAAGGCAAAAATATGATTGAGTTTTTAAAATCATTGGCAGATAGCAATGAGAACGAAAAGGTGCTATAGGTGACAGCGACCTGAGTGATGTGAGTTAATTACTCATAGAAATTTACATAATCTTATCATTAGTAGAAGGCTTAGAAAATTAGGAGAAGCCGCAGTTGTTTCAATGCGCTCTCTCTTTCACTGTTTCTTGCGTTGCTTTATACTTCCTGAGAATCTCATTAACATTCAAGATTTTATTTATCAACTTATATGCTAATAACGCACACGTGTGTATTTCCACCTCACACTTCTCTCTGAAACAGCAGGCTTATATTATTCATTGGCCAACCGAACATCTTCATTTGGATATCTCAAAGACAACTCAAACCTCACATGTCTTCAACAGTTCATTATTCCACACTACCCTCTCCCTCTTCTGCAAAGAAACAAAAAAGTTACTTCTCTTCTTGTACTTTCCATATCCTACTTATTAATGACACCCAAGCCAACACCTGGCTATTGTCCCAAACCTATCTCCCTTCCCCCACAGCTGATGTCATTAGATTCTCTCCCTTATTCCTCCTAATTCCTGTCCAGACCAGTCCCTCCTCCACATCTCTTCTCCCACTCCCCCAGTTCATTTACCCTAACAATGTTTTCCTGGATTACTGTACCATCTCCTTATATGTCTCCTTGCTTATAGTTTTGTTGTTCTCCAAAGCATCCTCTGCATGTTTGTCAGACCACCCCAGCTCCTGCAAATCCTTAATTTTTAGATTAAATCTAAACTCCTCAGCATGGTGTCGAAAGTCTTCATTGGTTAAACCAATAAGTACTACCCCTTTAACTCTCATGTCTAACCCCTCCTTCCTTCTCTTTTTCCTTGTCCCCTTTTCTCCATCTTTGGCTGTTCCTGGCTCTAGCCACGTCAACCTGCCATCTTTTCCTTTGTGTTTCTGTCTGCCTGGAATGCCCTTCACAACCCTGGCCCTTCCATGTGCCTCTACGCTTCCTTTGAGACTTTAAGAAATATACTTATTTTGTATTTCTTCATAGATCAAAAACTATACAATAGAAGTGTCACATGTATTTTTATTTACAATTTTTCTGATCAACTAGAATGAAAACAGTGACGATGAATGCATCGAATCTCTAAAAGCAGTATTAGAATCCATTGGACTGGCAAATCTAAATAATCTAGAATAGTCTATGATATGGAATATAATTTCAGAAATAAAGTAGGAATTTTTATGATTTATGAGATATTTGTGGGATTTATAAATGCAAATAAATTATCCTTCAGTTTTAAGCCTCTTCAGGGTAGGAACTGTGTGTGTTCATTTCATTTTATAAGCTCGATAGCCCATAATTCTGTTTTATACATAAGAGTCACTAAAAAAATGTTTGTTATATTGAAAAAATGATTATGTTAAGACATGGGAACATGTGATATCATAACATTTAATAATATAACAGGTATTATTTTACCTCATAGAAATAATGCAAATGTTAACAAAATGTACCCAAAGGGTTCTTGAAATATCACTTTAAAAAGTGTGAATGTTACAGTTGAGGTACTCATTGTAAATAAATGATAAAAGGGTGTTTGTAAGATATCTAGAGATATATTTAGTTTCCTCTATACTAGATGACCACTTTATACTGCTTAGTTACACTCTGGATTTTAAAGAAGATGACTTTGAAGAATATCGTCTTAATTGTAAAATAATTAGAACAAATTACCATTAGTGCTGCCTTTCAATATTAACACCAAAATTACATCATAGAAAATAATTCTTTTCTTTTGAAGCCAATTGAACAAATAACATATTACCTATCTTTTACTAAAAATTCCTAATTTTAAACAGAAAAGTAGGGGAATGAAGCAGTGATATGTTGAGGTTGGAGGCATTTAGCCAACATAGGTGAAAAGTAACCTTTAAATATTTCTGCATCTCTTCCTCGAGTTTTCACTTTCTTGTCATAAATACTTACACACGTAAGAAAAATTGGCCTGCTATTTAGCAGATTGATACTGATTTTTGTATGATTAAGTATTTGTTTCCATTCATCACACTCAGAGTAATTATCAATTAGGACAGGTGAATCTAATTTACAATTTTATTCTTTGACAGAGTTTCTTAAGGCTTATACTAGTTAAATAGACAACATTACTATCTTTCTCCTTGATAAATAAGTTAAATGATCATTTTGGTTTCAAAAGTGAATATTACATGCCTAGGAGTGAGAAAGTATGTAAAAATATATATGTACATATATATATATATATATAGGAACTTTTTTAATTAAAAAGGAAAGCATATATTATTGTAATGTTTAGACTTGACAGTAATTTAAGCAAGAAAGATTTAAGTTCATATACTCTTAAGTGTGTATGTTTGAACAATAAAACATCAACTACAATTGCTACTGATGGGTATTACTTCTATCTTATAACAGCTAGTGTGTTCTGTGTCATAGAACACAGTATTATTGTGTATCAGGGGACTCATTGCAGAAAATGGAGTGAAAGGTACAAACTTATGGAATATTTTCTCACGAGAGATCATTGCCTGAGACCATAAGTAGAAAAAGATTAGTTGCCTCATGGGCAAATATATATGCTTATTTTTGTAATAAACCACTCAACCTATAACAAATACTATACAATTTAATTTTTACAATATTATTTTTTCTTCTATTGAAATAATTTTATCTTGATGAATGATTTGAATCATGCCTGCCATTTTTGTCATTTTCACAAATTGCAGAATCAGGGCATCCCACTGCTTTTCTCTGCCTGAGGATATAGATAGAGAGAGAGAGAAAAAAGACAGAGATAAAAACAGAGAAAGAGAAAGAGAAAGAGACATCTACATCTATTTTAAAAAGCGGAGACACTGTGAAAGAGAGCATAGTACTGAACAAGAGGTTAAAGAAAATATAATTAACTTCCATCTTTTTCATTGGCTATTGCTAACTTTTCCAAAAAGATTCATCATCATGATCAGAAAAACATTCTGAAGACTCATGCTGCTTTCACACTCCTTGGAGCCATTTAGACTGACAGAGTCCTTGTATACTAGGTACTTATTACCCAAACCTGATAATGCTCACTTGAATATACAAGGCAGAGATTGTGAAATATAGCTCAGAATGAATACCAAGAAAAAAGGGGGGGGGAATTAAAATTTAGGAGAAGACCCAGATGCAGGAGTGTGATGAATAGACAAAAAGAACTTTGCTAAAGTTTGATCTCCTTTAATGCGGTATCTGTAAATAGGTCTGGCACCAAGATTACTGTCGTATGGCTACCTTCCAGAACGTGGATCAGAAAGCCTACTGTTTATCAAGATGTATGTGCAAAGGAGCACTTCCAAATAACAGACCTTCTTAATGCTGTGTGACTAGTTCAGGATTTTTTTTCCTTTTTAATCATTTGCTTTATCATTTGCCTTAGGTCATTTCTGAAAACCCTATTGTGTCATTCAGTGGATTATGCTATGATTGGAGTTTATTCCTTCATATTTAAAAGGCCGTCCAGGGCTACCCTTCTCTGGTTTGCACTTAAGTGAAATTAAAAGTCTGACTGTTAGGTATTGCCTTTAGACCAGCTGAAATAGTTCCTCCAGCTTACATCCTTAGGGCCTCATTAGGAAGGGGCTCACAGCATGCCTGACACCACTTAATATTTGCAGAGCTCATTTACCTACATTGGAAACAAACCAAAAAAAAAAAAAAAAAAAAAAGAAGGCCAAATTCTACTGAAGTGAGGAAGGCTGAGGGCATCAGTGCCCATCATCTGGGTCACCCTTCTCTGTCGGAGGTGGATGACCCACCAGGCAGTGACTCCTTATCTCTTCGACACTGAAAAAGACCTGTTGAAAATGGGTCTTCAGGTACCTTTGTTGTTAAACCTTCCACAGGACAAAATAGATAACCCATAACCTTGAGAGAAAAGGGGAGTAAGGAAAGAATTCCTTTCCAAAACAAGGTATGTTCTTTGTGCAAGCCTAGGCAGCCATAGTTTGTTTCTAAGAGAATAAAGAACACTCACACTGTTGTGGCTCTGCCCTAATTAATGGCTTTCTAAGCTAGATATTTCCCTATTCAGAGATGTGTAATGTGGTGGTTTGCAGTTCCTTTGAGAAAACTGGTGGACACCTTTTTCATTACTATCTCTCTTTACTATTTTAAAACTCCTTGGCTACTTGTGGTGTTGTTAGATTTATGGTAAATTAATGTGTCCATTTGGGAGAAATCCAGTGCAAATAATTATGGGTCAACAACTGAACGCTGTCTTCTCCATCAACCACTATTATCAAACTTATTTAGGAGCCATTACATCTGTTCAATTATGAAGATGATTTTAGATAAAACTAGATAAGAATGCCTTAGTCACATGTGCTAGCTTGTTAATCTAGAAGCATCCTCAACCTTTGTATACCACTGAGTTAGCTAGATATTTTGAAGTACCTGATCTGTTTGTTAAAAGAGGTTCTGGTCTATTGTGCCTCTTTGTCTAAAAGCACACTGGAGAAAATACGTCATAAGCTCTCGAACCCCAGTAGGATTTTTATGAACTTAATTACTGTCAAAAAATTGCGCTGACCACCCCAAGCTTAGGATTTTTCTAAAGTCTCCTCTACTTCTCTGTTTACTGCCGATATTCTTGAAGGAACAAAATGTCTTCAGTATTGCCCAAGAGTTTTCCTTACCAATGATTTCTATTCAATTTTCACAATAACCACACAAATTTTTCTTCCAAATTGTATATCATATTGTTTTAGCCTTAGCTTGTTTGTAGAGTTCTGATTTTGGGGGGAAGCAGAGAAATTTCTGGAATTTGGGATAGTTAGGAAAAAGTGCATACACATTTTGAGGCTCTTGTTCTATAATACTATATGGCTCCAACTGACACGCTCAAGAGCACAGTGTGAATTTCCTTTTTGCCTGGACCCTCACTAACAAATGTGTATTAAATTTTTTAATATTTGTCAATTTTATGGATGACGATTTAAATTATTATAAGCAATGACTTTTTAAATTGTCTGATTCAACAAAATGTTGTTAGTAATCACTCTCCTTTTCCTCTTTGCAGCGTTTGATTCTATTGGGTATATCTAACCCCTTGAAACTCTTATCTTCTGACTTTTTATAACGTTATCCTTAATTCATTTTTATACATTTATTATTTGCTCTCTTTAGGTAATGTTCATTAATAGTAAAAATACTGGCCTTGCCTCTGATCCTCTCGACATTTATGCTCTTTGCTCTAGTAAACAAATCCAGGGGTATATTCAGAGTTTACAAACACTGTATACTTCAAAGCTGACCCATGAAACCTGGCCCATGTGACATTTCTGCTTGATAGTATAGCTATCTTCAAATATTTGATGGAGAATGGGATTTATAAGAGTGTGAGACAATGCCAACAGCACTTTATGTTATCCCACAATGGCCGAGGTTCAGTCAGAAGTGACTTGTCTGGACAAGATTATCTGGATAATAAGTGGAAGATTCAAGCCTCTCTAAAAAAGGCCCTTTGGAGCTTGTCTGGAAGTCTGTCACTTTTTTTCAGGAAGGGATAAAACTTGGTGTTGGGATAACCACACCTCAGAGTGTGAGTATCTGGAGTGAAGCCCACTGCTTCACATGGAGTGAGCCCCAACAAATGCAGTCATCTCTGTGTTCAGTTCACTCAGCTACAAAGTGGAGATAATGACATCTATTTTAACAAGGTTGTTGTGATCATTAAGTAATGCATATAATACTTTGCTAATTTTTTTTTTTTTTTTTTTTGAGATAGTCTCACTCTGTTGCCCGGGCTAGAGTACTGTGGCGTCAGCCTAGCTCACAGCAACCTCCAACTCCTGGGCTCAAGCCATCCTCCTGCCTCAGCCTCCCAAGTAGCTGGAACTACAGCCATGGGCCACCATACCAAGCTCATTTGTATATATATATATATATATATTTTTTTTTTTTTAGTCGTCCAGCTAATTTCTTTCTATTTTTAGTAGAGACAAGGTCTCGCTCTTGCTCAAGCTGGTCTCGAACTCCTGAGCTCAAACGATCGTCCCTGCCTTGGCCTCCCAGAATGCTAGAATTATAGGTGTGAGCCAACGCGCCCAGCTGATACTTTGCTAATTTGAAAGCTCTGTAGGTAAGGGAGATGTATGCGTGCATGCGTGCGTATGTGTGTGTGTGTGTATGTGTTGTTTGTGTATTGGGGGCATATGCATGAGGTCATCCTCTGAAAACTAATTTTACAACATCCTTTTGAAACACATCACCATCTAGAATTTTTTGTATTAAGTTACTCTTCCCACTTATGTTGATGTTTATTCAATTCAGTTTGGACTATAAAGGTATGCAGAAGAAAACACTTCAGTGGAATTAAACCTACATATATTACTCAGAAGTATCTCCTGTGTCCATCCTTTCCTCCCTCTCTGTCTCTAATCATGATTTTAGTTCAGGCCTTCTTCATCTTTTCACCTTGTAGTCTTTATCTAATCTTCCTTCATCCAGTCCCCTCTTACATTGCATCAGTCTTTCACACTGCCAATGGAGTGATCTTTCTAATAACAGAAAGTTGATCCTGTAACTTCATGGATTATAAGCATTTAATGGTCTGGCATTGCTTATAGGGTGCAGTGCAAATGCCATAATATAGCTTATAAAGCTTACCCAGCCTCCCCTATCCTCCTGGTCCCTGGACATTCTTCTCCTTTTTAACACATGCATCATGCTCAGAGTTTAAGAAATATGATAACTGATGGTGATTCTCTTTCTTTTATTGTTTTTTTTATCTATTATAGATCTTATGATCATCAAAACTTCAGGAATATTATAACATTTAACATATCTAACCACATTCAAGTAATTTCTTGTGTATTTATTTTTCATCACTAAAATTTACCAGCCTCTTTCTAGATAAAATTACCTTTGACATTTTTATCATTTCATGATCTTCATATGAGGGAAAATAGAGGCATATAAAGCTGAAGGCTAAGACGTTTAATTTTTGTCTCTTGATTGAGGGATTGATGTGTGTGGCAATAATTAGTAGATTTCACTTGTACATTTCTAGATGTAATGGTTATTTGTATTAAAACTTTAATTATTGGATACCCAGGGATAGGAAGCTTTGCCTAAAGGCATATCTTAGTTAAAAATATTTTTTCCCATTATCTGTTGTTGTTGAAAACATTGGGGAGAATATACTTTTCTATCCAAGTACAGTATTCTGAATAATGTTACATCCATAAGGATTGCAGATCTTTGCAGTCTGTCAGCATTATGTTTCTGCATAATTATTCACCTTGTCAATTACTCAGATATGAGTGTTGAATTAGTACAGTGTTAGCTTGGATGATACTGATCCCAAAATATTCTCTGGAACTTGTTCCTTAAAATAAGCTGATAATATGAATTTGTTTTATCATATGCTGTCTTCTAAAACTAGGGTTAGAGAATAATATATGGTTGAGAGTTCGGTTAATGAGATGCTGGGTGATTAAGTCATTTCTATGCCTAATTGATGGATAATGAGTTCATTGGGGAGAATTTATTGAGTTTCAAAACCAAGTGACAGGTTACTGTAGTGTTGACAGTAACAGGGAAAACATGAGAATCTCAAAGTCAGTAAATTCATTGAATATTTTCTCTTAGAATAGCATTTGTTACAAAATAAATCATTTTCCTTAAGATTCAGATTATTTTAAGCAATTTTCTATTTAAGAAAAGAGAGTTGAATCTGCAATATTTATGGGAATAATCCAAGGTTGCAAAAGAGAAGCAGGGACCATGTTTTACTTATCTTGTGCCCTTGAATTTAGCCTGGCACATTGTAATAGTTCAACTAAATGTTTGATGAATAAATGAATGAATGGTTACATGTATGGATGGATGGATGGATGGGTGGATGAGTGAGTGAATGACATAAAGACTTGTTGAGAAGTCATGAAATCAGATATAATGAATGGAAACAACAGTTTATCCAGTTCCTATGTATATGACATACCTGAGAATGATTTCATGCCAAAACATACCATATCACTCCAAATCAATGTCATTTTTCAAAAAATCATTGCTTTGATCCTTATAGGCTACTGTTCAAAGTACTTTTCAAAATATTATTTTGTTTTTAATTTCAAAATAATTTTAAAACTATATGAGCCAACAGCTTCAGTGCTTCATTATTTGATAAGAACATTTCAAAAGTTTAACATGTATTACCAAGGGTTCTTGCCTAATTTATTAATAGTAGACAAAAATGAGCTCAAAATGACTTTTGATTCTCTAAAAGTACATATGACTTCAGAGGAGTTTCGCTTATTGAGATATATCTCAAATAATATGTTGCAGTTTCTGAATGACAATTCCAAAAACAATGTGAGCAATGGGTTTATTGGAATAAGTTTTTTGTTGTTTCCAAAGAGACCACTTCAAAGGAGCAATACCCATTTGAAAGAATGCTTTAAAAGCAGCCTCATTAAATTATTATCTACACCTCGAAACTACATTTAATGGAATAAAAATTAATATGACTCGACCCACCCAGAAAGTTACAAAGTTATAAATGTATACTGATGAATTTCTATAAAATCAATACTTTTTTCAAATACATGTTCATTCTAGGTAAATGTGCATTAGTCCTATGAACTCATGAGCAGCAATAATTCAGTCTGATGTATTTTATAAAATATTTCTGTGGAAAGAATGAAATTTTAAAATGTAGTACTAATGGTTTGTCAATGCCAGGAGGATCAAGGATTTTTGTTTCATCAAATAAACATTTTTATTGCATTAGCTATTGTGGTATAAAGCAATGAAATGATATACTGCCTTTTCCAACGCCTTGCCCCCTTTTATGGGAGTGTTAGTATGACCTACATGCTAATTAATTTAGTAAAATCATTTGAAAGGTTTTGGTTTTCTAAATGTGTTGGATTTTCCTTTTGAAAAAACTGACCTTGGTAGAAACTGCCTTTACTTTAATCACTAGTTCACCTCTAACCTGAGTTTTAAAAACTCTCTTTTTAAAGGAACAAAAGTAAAATAAATAAGGTATTCTGAATTAGTAATCACTAAAAAAAGTCACATATACTATCTTATTTGGGGACATTTAGGATTAATATAGAGAACAGAGACAAATGAAGTGTAAAAGAAGAATAAGAGACAAACATTGTTTGATGGATGCAAAAGTCTATGTGCATTGCTACATTATTACCCTTTCTATTTATTGTTTTTGAGTTATATATGTATTTTAATGCAGTAAATATTTTTGCTTTGCTTAATATGACAGATGGGATCAAGAGAAATGACTTAGCTGATTTATTTATCTATATAATATGAAGGCAGTACTTGTTAGTTTTCTATTAAGACAGGTTGTCTAACAAGAATTGATTTGCCAATCAGTTGTTAAAACTGAGTACATTTGCACATAGGATAACTGTTATGAACTGAATCTGCAATCTATTCAACCAAATCCCATTTAGGTATGTATTTTAAACATTGGGTAATGTTGCCCCAGTGAACAAGAAGGCGTTTAGAGATTAATGAGTTATACCTGTTGGTATTGAAAGGCGAGAAGCAAGTTGTGACTATAAAAGTTGTATTTGTGTCTGTGCATTTGTTTAATTATTGTTTTAATTAAGCTTATAATTTCTACAGAGTATAATGTTAAATATATTTCACCTATTTTGAACTTAGTGCAATATTTAAATGTGTTATAATAATCGTATGCAATTCTGAACATTAATTTAGCTCAATGAAGAATTTTAATGTTTTGAATTTATATTTACTTAATCAAATATTTATATGTTATAAGAAGTTTAAAATGCTTAACTATGTATAAGGGCACCAGGATACCACAGAAATGCTAATGAAACAAAATGGAGATCAAATACATTGCAGAGCTGAAATGAAACTCCACCACCATGAAAATCGGCAGAGAACATTGAAAATAAAACTAGAAATAAGAAGGAGAGTAAAACAGCATTAGATTAATCAAAGAGAAGTACTGAGCACCATCTGGGGGATGGTCATGATGGAGACTCAGACTTTTGGGGGGAGGGGGGGAATGGGCATTTATTGAAACCGTAAAATCTGTACCCCCATAATATGCCGAAATAAAAAAAAAGAGAGAGAAGTACTGAAAGTTAAACAGAAATAAATCGTAATCATCATGGACAAGCATAAATCAGAATATGTCTTATAACTTGGAACACTGCAAAGAATTTGGATATTGTTTTCATAACATGCACACTTCTCAATTTATATGATAAAACACCATTATTTACACAAAGACATTATCTCACAAGTTTCCCCTTCTCAGTCATTCCATGGATAAATTTTTAATTCTATAGAAAGAACATGATAATATTCTTTAGAATCCTGTATTTCTTTTATTGTAGACAACTTATGCGGTTCTTTCAAGAAGTCAGTCATTGAACTCATTAATTGTTCAATGACTGTTGTTGAACAATGCTTGTTCAATGTATTTGGGAAAAATAACATTTATAATTGTTCTTGCAGTGAAATATATGAATACATAAATTAATTGTATTATATCTTATGAAGTGTCAAGTTCTGCTAGAATGATACTGCGTACAGCTCGTTGAATATATACAGCAGGTAAACATTAGGTATGATGATCTGTTGTAAGTTCAGGAAACTGGTGTCAGGGAGGAATGGTCAAAGGCCAGAAGCCAAGCAGGGTCTGATTCAGGAGAAGTTCCATCTAGTCTCAAGGGGAGCTGTGGAATATAAATTACATTTCAGGGTTTTTATCATCTCAAGACATGGGCGTTGGCCTTTCACACTGCTCCATCAGGCAGTCTTTGGCTCTAAGCCTCCAGGGCCTGACGTAAGGGGGTGAGACACACTCCCAGGCTCCCTGCTCCTACAGGGGAAGAGGCCCCAGTCGCCTAAGGAGTACTCAGAAGGAAGTCAGTGGTGCAAAGCAGGAGAAACAAAGCCCATGCAAACTGGGAGTTGGGTGCTCAGAACCACTAAAGAGGGTGCCTGAGGTCTAAGTATCAACAGTGTGCATAAGGAGAGTTTCAAAGTGGAAACAACTACCTTTGTGTCATGGTTACCTTTCTTTCTCCGTCTACTGTCACCTCCTGCTCCTGTTCCCTCTACATTTTCAGGACCTGATACCTTAGAGTTGCCCCCCAGATGCCCACGCCGGGCTCCCCCTCCTTCCTCAGACTGCTCCATGATTAACCATTTATTTTTCCTCCACACCCGATTCAATCAATGTCTCATTTTGTTAGCACAGCCTAGCTAAGTGTCGAGGAGAGACTAGTTTGAATTCATTCACATTATGTTACCTTTTGTTTTCAATACTTGCCTGTTAACCTAAGTGAACATCTTACTCCTAGTATTTTATTTTATTTTATTTTAATTCATTTTATTTTATTTTATTTTGACACAGAGTCTCACTTTGTTGCCCAGGCTAGAGTGAGTGCCATGGCGTCAGCCTAGCTCACAGCAACCTCAAACTCCTGGGCTCAAGCGATCCTGCTGCCTCAGCCTCCCGAGTAGCTGGGACTACAGGCATGCACCACCATGCCCGGCTCATTTTTTCTATATATATATTAGTTGGGCAATTAATTTCTTTCTATTTATAGTAGAGACAGGGTCTCACTCTTGCTCAGGCTGATTTCGAACTCCTGACCTTGACCAATCCACCCACCTTGGCCTCCCAGATTACAGGCTAGGATTACAGGCGTGAGCCACTGCGCTGGCCATACTCCTAGTATTTTAGACAGTTTAAGGAAAGAGAACTTGAAGTTTTTCATCATGGAGGCCAGCACATAGGCAGAGATGGCCCGAGATTGCTAGTTTTGCTTTCTGCACTTCTAAACACAAAAAAATGTTTCACAGCTGCAACTTTTGAGGGGAAGCTCGCTTTCAAAAAACTCCCCTCATGATAGCAACATCAGGGAGGCAATGTCAAAAAAATAGGGAGTTTGATAATGAAGAAATTTGGGAGATCTTTCGAAATACTCAAAATACTTTAAACAAATGCTAAGGGAATAAAAAAAGTTAAATGAACATGTTTTTCACTTGTCTTAGAAATTATGATTTTTTTTTTCTATTCCTCCTACTACCAGTGGGGCATGGCTGACTAAAGTCTCATCTCTTACGTAGGTTGACATACCTGTAATTTGTTTGTAAGAACTCTCTGAATATAATATGTATCAAGAGTGTTTGTTATATTCATTCTTCAAATATTCATAGAGGGCCTTTGGTGTGAGAAGACCCCTTGGCGCATGGCTTCGAGTACAATGATACACGTTCTCAAGGAGGATACACTCATTTATATTCAGTTTCAAGTTCTCAGCCAAGACTAGAGGGCCGAGTGAAAATAATGCAGGAAATATTCTCCAAGTGTTTATCCAATCATAGATTGTGACTTTATTCCTGATTAAAAGCCATGATTTACTTCCATAACCATCCCCTGGTAAGTTCTAAATTTTTTTTTTATTTTCAAAATAAAGTGTAGACCCAATTTTGAATATATAACAATACATAATTATTATTATTTTAGTAATTATGACAATGTAAAATTGTATTATGAAATATCAGGGCAGAAGAAA
This sequence comes from Microcebus murinus, assembly GCF_040939455.1. Taxonomy (NCBI): domain Eukaryota; kingdom Metazoa; phylum Chordata; class Mammalia; order Primates; family Cheirogaleidae; genus Microcebus; species Microcebus murinus. Next base: position 79,749,294 of record NC_134113.1, read on the forward strand.
GAAGAGAAACAAAATGCTTCCTTACTGCACAACTTTAAATGTGTTTTCTTCTCTCCAAATATTTTATTCTTTATATGTGGTTATGTGTACTTTCGTATCTTACCTTTTCCACTTAAAATGAAATCATAAACATTTTTCAGTTATTAGAAACTCTTCATAAATCTTTTTTAATGCCTCCCAAACATTCCATTGAATGAGTTATTAGGTTAACAATTGCCTGATTGTTGGACACCTAACCTGTTTACAAATTTTTCTCTTTTGCCCTTTTAAAAGGGGTGCGAGCCAGACTTTTAGCGATTGAAGCTTTCCGTATAGCAATGAGAAAGATGCATTAACACTTCACAGTCCTTTGTTGTTTAGCGAGCCTTTGCAGTGCTCATGTATCTTCTTCTTCCTGCCAACCAAAACCATCTATTTGAAATAAAACTTTCTAACAGTAATAAGCTCTAGACAGGGCTGATTTTGCCTTGTACCTCTGACCAACAACTAAAGTCAAGTGGCCTAGATCTGAATGGTCCTAAAGGGCTTACAAATAACAGATATTTCCCCAGGCTGATAGCATATATAAGCAGGACACTGCCTTTGTTGAGATCAGAAGGAACCTTGACAGTTGCTCTTGCGTGGGTGGGGTGAAGGTTACTTCTCTGCTGTCCTAGATCCCTGGAAAATCTCCTCCAGGAAGAGGACTCTCACAAGATGTTTGCATACAGGGAAGCACGTTAAATTGAAGTTGGTCCTTGCATTGCTTCTGGGCATGTGCTGGGGGGTGAGTCTGCTGGGCTGAAAGACTGAGCTTCCTAATTTACTTCTAGAAAGTGACTTAGGGTCTCAAGGACTAGGGAGACGAAGGTACTTTGAAGATAAACACATATCGAGTGGGATGCATGTGTGTGCGTGAGTGTCTGTGTGTGTATTCAAGTGAGAACATTTCATTTGTTAAAGCCTGACTAGCACTTTGAAAGTGATAAAATCGGTTGTACTTTTTCACAGACCAGGATCATCTCTTCGGTTAAGAATTTAGGGCAGCAATTAGTCTGGCATCGATTTCCACACCAGAACGTTTATGTATGTTTACTGTCCCAGAATCGCTTTAGTTTTAATGCAGAGTTACTTCTCGCCATTATTTCGGTGAAGTGTGCAAGAACAGAGGTAAGGTCACAGCATCCAGGGAAGAAGATGTCGCTAACCTATGCATGTGTGACAACAGCAACCCTAGATAGGATAGGTCAACAGCCAGGATAAGTTAACGTATTCCCATATCCTGGGCTTTTCTGGAAAACTATTTTAGAAAGCACGGATTACTTTGAAGCAGCAGCAGGCAAAGTAATACCAAATTGTGATGTAATCATCAAGAAAACCATATTTGTAATAAGGTTAATTAAATTTGCTGCAATCTTGAGACAAGCATCCTGTAAGTTTGCCAGTAAATCTGGTCTTGCTTTATCACACGGAGGGCACCCCCTCCCTCTCCCAGAATGAGTAGCTCATTGCCAGAGGACACACGCAGGCTGGCAACAATAACTAATATGTTATGAGAGGTTAGACAAGTTTAAATAGGATTCGTCTCTGAACTGAAGGGCAAATTGTTAAGAAATTTCTTTGTCTGCTTGTGATGCTGTTAAATTGAAAGCACAATGGGAGGTTTGGTGGCTGCAACAGAGGTTGAAATGACAGACTGCTGTTTGGAGGAAGCATCGGGGTTTCGCCAGTGGTCCAGACATCTGCTGACAACAGCCACCCCTCGTCAGGGTCTGCTTCGCACAGGGCACGAGAACACTTTGCACCGTTTAACTCATCAGAGTCTTCGAGCTCTGCAGTGTGCTCTACATCAAGAATGTTTATGTAATAAAACAGGGCTAATTAAACATTTCAAAGGGAAACATTATTTTAACACTAATTAGATATGATTACAGTTCTTCTTTTTCCTATGCCAGTGCTGAATTGCACTAAAGCACCCTCATTTTGTTTTCTTTGCTCAATTTTGTAACAAAGTCTTATCGAATCACGCAAAGCTATCTTGTCCCGTGGCATTTATTCCAATATGATGACACGTCCAAAAACTTTTATCAAATTTAAGATGATTTAAACAAGAGGACAACAGCAGTAACAACGATAAACCGAATGTGTGCTTGTGGGTAGATGAGCATCTTAACCTATATTCACATATAGCTTTTTTTTGAGACACATGAAAGGTGTATTCTGTTTTGTTTTTTTATTTCAAACCTGTCAGGTCTGTACAAACAAAAAGTATCTCCATTTCACAGGTAGGAACCGAGAGCACTGAGTGCATGAGCAGATCAGGAGCAAAGCAAGGCTGCCTACCATGTGGGACTCACTCAGAGCTTGCTTTCTGGGGACAGCCATCGATGCAAGATATGAAAGTCCTTTTGTTCAAGATAGCTAACATCCACCAGATAACAACTCATAAAATGTTCATGTAAACCGTCCTGGTTTGGTAATACATAGACAAAAGACCTCTTTAATCAGTGACCTATGAAATGCTATAATACACTTTCGACTAATTAATGAAAAAAAAAAATCTTTGAACTCTCCAAAAAAGACTAGTTGTACCCAAGACACATGTCGACTTACATTTCTGTTTAGATACATGGTATATTCATGAAAGCCTAAAGAAATTCACAGAGATTTGAGATAAGATTTATATAGAATAGAAAATGCTTGTATGTTAAAAAAACAACAACAAATCAGTTGAAAGCCTTTTAGTGACAGAGGAAGACTAAGGTTTTTTAAATGTTTGACTATTTCTTGATGAATTCAATGAGACAAGACATTTTCCTAGCTTCTTCAAAGCTATTTATGATTAAGAATAAAAATAGGAGGATATCAAATGGTATTATGATAGAATAAATATATTTTATGTGGTCTTGAGCAACAGTTAGCTCATTTTTTTTTAACGTCTTGCCTCATAGTCTATGAACTCATACTTTCAAGGAGAGAAATTGTCTATACACCGGTTCTCTGCAGTCCTAATTAAAAAGAACTTCAATGAGAAGTTTTTCTTTTCCACTTCCAACCCAAGCTTCAGGGCATTGCAGTTACTGGAGAGTATATTGTGTTCATTTTGCAGTTCGAGTAGTTCAGGAAGAAGAAGTTGCCTTTCAAACACCAAGCAATACGATGCCCTCAGGATGCTGCTGTCACATCAAGGTTTCCTAAAAAAAAAAAAAAAAAAAGGAGCACACACAAAATCATCATCATCATCGTCACCAATATGACCATCAAATATTTAAAGTTTCAATGAATATATATAGAGAGAACTTTTTCTCAACTATCATTATTCAATTGATATTATGGCTATGATGATACTAATAACATCTAAATAAATTGCAGATGATAGATTATCTGATGAAGTTGGCATATCTAATTTTGACAAACATTTCAGTCCCTGTGTAGAATTTCCTTTTCATGAAATACACATTCATGATGGCACCTTTGCAGATATTTCTAAAACGTTGGAAAAGGAAACTAAAGGAGCATAAGAAAAATACTGAGTAATTAAAATGTTGCTCTCTCCTCCTCCAATCAGATCTCATGCCCTACTTTCTCATCATTATTAATATCCCTATCTTTCCAGTTTGCCATGACCATAAACATAGAATCACGTTTCTTAGTCCTCAATCTGCTTTGACAGTTACTCCCAATACGTTAAAAAATTACACGATTTTTTTCTCTGTGATGTTGCTAAGTGTTTTTCTTTGCTATTCCACTGACACCATTTTTATACAGACCCTCTTCACCCCACCCATCACCTTACAAGTGGTCTATCTTCCTAATTCTCTTTTTAAATTCATCTCCTATAAATTAACACGTTTTCTTAAACACAAAGCCTTTGCTTTGCTAAAAACTCACTTCCTTTTCACTGAGATTTTTGCCTTTGCCCCCAACCCTGCAGAAACTCAAGACCCCTGTCTGCTCATTTGCCATGTCTAGGAGCTATGATTCAGCCTTTATTTTATTTGGTGTTTATGGTACATCTGAGTTGATGGCTATTCCTCCTTTTTATAATTTTCAACGCCAGCTGGCTTTGGTGCAGTATCAGGCCAGCTTTTTCTCCATCTTTTTAGTGACTCTATCTTAAACTCATTTATGGCATCTTTTTCTCCTACCCTTCCCTTAAATGATGATTATCTCTTAGGTTCTGTTTGACCTTTTACCTCCTACTTTGGCAGCTTTCTTCAAGTAATTTTATTCAAATCAATATCTTTGAGTACTACCTAAATGCTTATGATCATCAAATTTTTATCCACAACCCATAAACTTGTCTATTATAACTGCTTACTCACCGTCTTCTCTTGAAGGTACCACGAACGGGTTACTCTCACATTTCCAGATTGATATTATTTTCTCCAGTCTAATCAAAATCCATTTTTATTTTTGTAATCTACATCTTTGTGAATGAACCGTTACTTCTGCAGCTTGATGGGTCAGAGCCTGAAAATCTTTCTAGACTCTTCACGACAGAAATACTTATTTAGCGCCTACTGTCAGCCGGGCATTTTTCAAGGCACTGGGAATGCAATCGTGGAGTATATAGATGAAATCTATGCTTGCAAGAAGCATACATTTTACTAAAGTGAAAAATATATATACATATTGTACAGTAAGTTTCTAACAACTGTACTGAAGTATAAGTAATATGTAATAGACTGCACATTTGAAGTATACAATTTAATAAGTGTTGACATATGTATGGATTTAAAAAACCATCACCACAATCGGAATAGTGAACTTGTCCATCACTCCCAAAAGTTTTCTCATGTCTCTGCCTGCTTTATGTCACTGTAGGTCAGTTTGCATTTTCTAAAATTTTACACAAATATGATTATGCACTATTTTTTGCTCAATGTTCTTTATTTCGGGGGTGTCTGATTTCTTTCACTCACTATAATTATTTAGGTTTGTCCATGTCATGTGTGTATCAACAATATATTTTCTATTTGGCTGAGTAGCAGTCCACTGTACATATTAATATGTCACAATGTTTTTATTCATTTGTTGATGGACATTGAGTTCTTTCCAGTTTGGCTATTGCAAATAAAGCAGCTATGAACATTTGTGTGGAAATTGTTTTATGGCCATATTCTTTAATTCTCTTGAGTAAATACCTAGAATGATTGGATCATAGGATAGATGTACATATAAATTCTCAAGAAACTGCCACTGTTTCCCTACCAGTAGCATATGGTAGTTCCAGTTCCTCCACCTCTGAGCCACCACATGGTATAGTTGGTTTTCTTAATACTGAGTCATGAGAGTCTTTTATATATACTTTGGATATGAGTTCTTTATCAGTATATGATTTTGCAGATATTTTTTGTAGTTTCTGTGTCATACTATTTATTCTTTTTAAAATGTCTTTTGACAAATTGAATTTTTTATTTTTGGTGAAGCAAACTTATTTTTTCTTCTATGGATTATTCTTTTGCTTTTGTATCTAAGAAATATTTGCCTAACCCAAGGTCACAAAGATTTTCTTCTATGTGTTCCTCTGGAATTGTTATAGTTTTGGGGTTTATATTTAGGTCTGTGATCCATTTTGAGTTAATATTAGCGTATGATGCAAAGTATTAATCAGAGTTTTTATTTTTCCATATGAATGTCCAGTTGTTCCAGTACCATTTGTTGAAAACACTATACTTTCTCCACTGAATTTCCCTTTTGCACCTCTGTCAAAAATCAGTTTTCCATATATCTGTAGGTCAATTTCTAAACTGTCTATTTGTTCCATTGATCTATTTATCCTTCTTTGTGTCAGTACTATGCTTTCTTTATTGCGATATCTTCATAATAAGACTTGAAATCAAATAAAATTAGTACACTAAAACTTGTATTTTTTTTCCTCAAAGTTGTTATGGCTACTCCTGGCTTTCATATTTTATATAAATTTTAGAATGAATTTGTCAATTTATATAAAAAACTTTCTGTGATTTTGATTGGAATCATGTTGTAATCATTGTTTGTGATCTATAGAATGATTTGGAGAGAATCAACATCTTAAGAATGTTGAGTCTTCTGACCAATGAAGAAAGAAAGTATATCTCTACATTTATGTAGGACTTCTTTAACTTCTGTCAGTAGTTGTTTTTAATATTAGTGTATAAGTCTTGTACATTTTCATCTGACACATCCCTAAGTATTTTAAAATTTTGATGTGATTTTAAATGGTAATGTATCTTAAATTTCAATTTCTGAATTTTTCCTGTTGGTATATGGAGTACAGTTAATTATTGTGTATTATATTAGGCAACCCTCTAAACTCATTAGTTCTAGTAGCTTTACTGTAAATTCAATCAGATTTTCTACATAGACAATTATGGTGTCTGTGACTAAAGACAGTTTTACTTATTGCTTTTATATCTATTTGCTTTTATTGCTTTTCTTGCCTTATTGTGCTCCAATACAAGGTTGAATATAAGTTGTGAAAGTGGACACATTTTCTTGTTCCTGATCTTAGGAGGCAGTATTCACTCTTTCATAATTAAGTAGGATGCTACCCATAAGTTTTCTGTAGATGTTCATTATCATGTTGAGAAGGTTACCTCCTACACCTACCTAGTGTGCTGACAATTTTTATGAAGAATGGATGCTGGACTTCACAGGTCTTTTTCTGCATTTATTGATATGATCACATAGTCTTTCCTTTTAGTTTGATAATATATTAATTGTATTGACCAATTTTCAAATTTTAAAACAAACTTGCATTCCTGTTCTAAACTCTGGTTGGATTCATTTTGTTAACATTTTGTTAAGAATATCTGCATCTATGTTCATTAGTGATGTTGGTCTGGATTTTTCTTGTAAAATATTTGTGTGATTTAGTATTAGAGTCTATTGACCTCATAAAGTGACTAGAAAAGTATTTCTTTTCAACTTTGTGGAAGAATTTGTGTAGAAATTGTTATTATTTCTTTCTTAAGTGATTATCAGAGTTTACCGGTGAAGCAATCTGTTTAGATTTTTCTTGGTGGAAAGTTTTTTTTTGTTGTTGTTGTTTTGCTACAATCTCATTTCAAAAATAGACATAATGCTACTTATGTCATCTATTCATTCTTAAGTGAACATTGGTAGTTTGTATCTTTTAATGAATATGTCCATTTTGTATAAGTCATCAAATTTATTGGCATACAGTTAATCATAATGTTATCTCATTATTATTTTAATATCTGCAGAATTCCTAGTGATGCCACTTCTTTCGTTCCTCATATTGGTAATTTGTAACTTGTATGCACTCTCTCTCTGTCTCTCCCCTCCTCCTCCTGACCAATCTGGCTACAGATTTGTCAATTTTATTAATCACATTTTGGTTTCATTAATTTTCTCTATTGACTTTTTATTTTCTATTTCATTGAATTCACTCTGATCTTTCTCCTTTCCCATCTTCTGCTATCACTGAATTTTGTTTACTCTTTGTCTAGTTTCCTAAGATAGAAACTGAGGCCACAGGTTTGAGACTTTTTTTTATAATATGGTCATTTAAAGTAAAAAGTTTCCCATAAGTACTATTTTAGCAGGATCTCACAAATTTTGATTTGCTATGTTTAAGTTTTCATCCAATTCAAAATACTTTCTAAAATGCCTTTAAAAAACTCAGAATGCTTGTCTTTGACAGTTTGATTTATTTAGAGGTATGTCACTTAGTTTCCAAATATTTGGGGATGTTTCGGATATCATACTGTCATTGAGTTCCAATATATTTCCATTGTGGTCAGGGGACATAATATGTAGGACTTGAACTATTTACTTATTTATTATAATTTGTTTTATGGACTGAATATGAGCTCTCTGTAAATATTTTATGTAGACTTGGAAAGAATATAAATTCTGCTACTGTTGTATAGAAATGTTCTGTAAATGTCAATTAAGTTAAATTGGTTGATAATCTTCAAATCTTTTATATCCTTAGTGATTTAATCTACTTCTATCAATTATTGAGAGATGGATATTGAAATCTCTGACTATAATTGTGAATTTGTCTGTTATTTTTCATAGTTCTACCAGATTTTGCTTCATATATCCCATTCATAAATGTTTAATACTGGTACATCCTCTTGATATATTGAAATATTTTTGAAATGACTTTTTTCATTCCTTGTTATAGTCTTTCTTTTGAAAGCTACTTGGCCTGATATTAATATAACGTTTCCATTCTTTTTAAAATTAATGTTATAATACTATATTGTTTTTATTCATTTTCTTTTATCCTTCTTTATCTTTATATTTAAAGTAGCATTCTTACCAGCAGGTAATTAGGTCTTGTTTTTTAATCTACTCTGATAATGTCTTTTAATCATGTAATTTAGACCATTAGTATTTAATGTTGACATATTTAGGTTTAAATGTACCTTTTTGCAGTGTGTTTTCTATTTCTCCCATATGTGCTTTGCCCTTGTTTCTTTCCTTTTTTTTTTGTCTCCTAAGAATTAACTTAATATTTTTTGTAATTACATTTTATTTCTTCTTTGACAGATGATGTAGAAGTATTTGTTTTGTTGTCACAGCATTGCTTTAGGATTTACAGTGAATACATCTTCAACTTACCATAGTTCCCCTTTTAAGAGCAACTATACCATTTGCCATATGTTATGAAAATCTTACAATAGTATATTTTTATCTCCCTCCTGGCCTTTGTGCTATTTTTATCATATAATTTGCTTCTGTATATGTTGTAAATGCTACATAATTGTTTTTTTTAAACAGTCAATTATCTTTTAAATGGGTTTACAAAAACTTATAATTTATCCATGTAGTTACTATTTCTGATGTCTTTCATTCCATTTTGTAGATCCATATTTCCATTTTATAAGTCATTATGTTCTGCTTGAATGACTTCCTTTGAAATTTCTTATATGGTGGATTTGCTGGTGGTAGATTTTTTTGACTTTTATATTTGTATTTTGCATTCTTATCTCACCTTATCAAGGTTGTCAGTTGTTTTTCTTCAGTACTTTAAAGATTTTGCTCCACTCGCTTCTTGCTTGCATTATTTCTGATGAGAAATCTGCTGTCATCCTATTTTTGTTACTTTGTAATAACAGCTTTCAGCTCTGGCTGCTTTCAAAATTTTTCTCTTTATCGCTGTTTTGTACATTTTTCTTTTGATATGACTTTTTATAGTTTTCTTCTTTATTGTACTGGGGTCTTTTAAGGAGCTTCTTTTATTTGTGTATGTATATATTTTATGAAATTTGAAAAGTTTTCAGCCATTATTTCTTCAAAATTTTTTGTCCATCTTATTTGTTCTCAGCACCTGTTATTCCATCTGCACATAAGAATGTGTAGTTTTAGGAGTTTTCTGTCCCACACTTGCTGATTCTCTGCTCTTTTCTTTTTTCTTGTTGAGTCCTTTTTCTCCCTCTGTTTCATTTAAGATGCCCTCTATTTCTGTGTCTTCAAGTTCACTAATCATTTTTTTTGTTTGGTCTCTTACCTGTCATTAATCCCATCTAGTGTATTTTTAATTTTAAGTATTGCTCTTTTTGTCCCTGGAAACTTTGTGGTTTTCATATCTAGAAGTTAGATTTAGGTCTTTTTTATTTTCTAGGTCTATACTTAATATTTTCCATCTTTCACCTAGGTTTTTGAACATGTAGATTATGGTTAAATAACTGTTACAACTGTTATGTTGCCCATTTCTTTTAATTCTAACATCTGTATCAGTTCTGAGTCAGTTTTAAGTGATTGATTTTCTTCCATTCATAGGTCATATTTTCCTGCCGCTGCATGCCTGATAATTTTTTATTGGATAGTAGACTTTATGGAGTTTACCTCATTGGATCCCAGACATTTTCATATTCCTGTAAATGCTCTTGAGCTTTGTTCCAGGACTCAGTCAAGTGTCTTGGAAACAGATCAATCTCTTTGGGTCTTGCTTTTATTATCTGTTAGGTAGGACCAAAACCACATTTATTCTAGGGCTGATTATTTCCTTTGACTAAAGTAAGACACTTTTGAGTACTCTAACACAGCTTTGTGATTTGTTTGTTTTTACAGTGTGGCAGGTGGGAATAGGCTTTTTTCCTAGCCTGTGCAAACCCTAGTTATGGTTTCCTCTAATCCTCTTGGGTGGTTCTTTTCCTAGCCTTGGGCTATTTCCTCACACATGCACTGATAAGTGTTCTGCTGAATACTTGTGGGGGACCCTCCACACATCTCCAAAATTGTCTGTGCAGGTCTTTCCTGTCTGATAGTTGGTTCTCTGAACTCTAGCTGCCTTTGTCTTTCCGGATTCAGCTCTTTCTTCTCAACCCAGGGAGTTTATTAGCTCCATCTGAGCTCCCTTTCCCTAAACCAAAGTCTGGAAACTCTCTCAGGACAGTAAGCTGGGGCAATCCAAGGGCTCATCTCATTTGTATTCTGGTTCACTGTTGCCCAATGGTCAATATTTTAAAAAGCATTGTTTCACATATTTTGTCCATTTTTTATAGTTATTTCAAGCAGTACAGTAAATCCCATCCTTGTTACTTCATCTTGTCCCAATAGTATGTGCTTTAAAGAAAAAGTAAAATAGGTTAAGTGGATAGAAAAAGTAAATGGAGATGCAAATCAAAGGTCAGTGAGGTTTTTCAAGGATGGGAGGGTATCTGTATAAAACATCCACCCCACAAATTGCCCATTATAGAGAAGAAAAAGCAAATAGAAAACATCGTATTTCTATGTACTACTACTGATACTACTGGCTCTAAACCTTTTTTGGACAAATCCTGGAGGAGATATACCATAATTCAAATTTTATACCTCATTTGAGAGATGACACCAAAACCCTAAATCTCTCTTCCCTATTTTGGGGGCTCAGTAGTATAGGTATCTCCAATTTAAGGCTAATCTCAAGAGATGGAATGGAAAAAGAAGTTGGAGAGAAGATAGACAGTGCTGTATACACCCATTCCTCTTGGATTCCTTTCTCTCTCCCTTATTCAAGTGAGCACCTGGTTATGGATTTGATATTTTCCTGTTCCTGGAGAAAACCTTCCTCTGTTGATGGTGGTAGTTCCTTTTTCAAAGTGGGAAAAAATTGGAAAAGGAGAGAAATTTTCTATATTTTTCAAAATTCTAATTAAAAGGAACATGAAAAGGGAAATATGAAAGTAAAGACTGGATTATTTGATCTCAGATATTTTATTATAGAGAAACCTCAAGCAGACTTTATAATGCTTACTTTAGTTTATATTAAGAACTCCTTTCCATTCACAAAGTCCATCACACCTAAATATAAACATGAGTCAACCAGCAATTAATTCAACAGTTGGAGTAATTACATTCCCCGCCCCACATCCTTAAAAAGAAGTGCCAGCTTCACTTTTACCATATTTCAGACTCTAATAACCCAAATTTTTATTGCCACCTGTTTACATTGTTACTAGAACTTTTGGCATATGGCACATTGATGTAGTCATATAAATAATAAATAATCAAATAAATTAGTTTCCAGTATTTGAGAGAGAAATTCAAATGGATTTTCATTTGTGTGTTAGGATTGACTAGTGTCAAGAGAAGGTACTTGTCCTTTGGGACAATGAGTGTCCTTTTTGAACTGAACAGAAGATCATTGGCTCCTGAAGGTTTGTTCAGCTATTTTCAAAAAAAAGAGACTCTACTGGGCAAAAGGGGTGGTATATTTAGTATCTTCTCCTAGTCAAAATTTTTATAGCATAGGTAATATTATTTGTAATTCTGTGTTCATTTCAACAACCTATACACATGTTTAGCTGTGAAAACCTTCTAACTTCCTTTCAATATATCCACTCTATCATTACCTAAGTACAGTCCACAGCCATTTTCCCCTTAAAACTTCTTACTGACAGATTTTTCCTTCATTTAATAACACTTTGCAACACTTTGGATATAAATATGTTTCACCTGGTAAACTATTTTAATAGCAACCTGGATTAAATTGTGTAGGAGAAGAAAGGTTTAAAAGGAGGTTTAAAAAACACTCCATATATACCTTGGTTTTTTAGCCATGAAAAAAGAGGTTTGCAGAAGGGCTTCAGAGTCACTTAATGACATTTTGAGAAGCTGTGTCTTTTTTTTCCAGAATGTTCTAATGATTTTATATTTGTTCTTCTCTTTCTGACCCAGAAACATCTAATGTATATATATTAACATATGCTCTGTCCTTTTCTCTAAAGTATTTGAGGTTTTATTTTTTAAGACTGTCTTTTAAAATATGTGACTAGTAGAAATACTGCTATGTGCTCCTTGGAGTATTAGGATATTTATTTTGTTCGATTTTTCTATAAATTTAATTGAAAAATCTGAGGTTGACTTCAGCTGGTATTGAGCAACTTCAATTGTTTTTAAAAGAGTTTTTATTACATCTATGGATGCTTTGGAAAAGTAGAATAGTTATTCTGACTTTCTATTAAATGGCAAAAATGAATTATAGATCATTTAGGAGTAAATACGTACATTGTTGGAAAGATTCTAAGATCTATTCTTGTTAAGGGAGAAGAGTTATCTATCTTTGTGGTGCAAGTTACTGGGTTTAGTCCTTTGCCCAAAACAGAGAACTCTCAAACCATTGACTTCTTTGTTACTTGGAATATGGATAAAACATCTCAAGATTCAAAAGTGAGCTGTAAAATAATAATATATTTCAATGGCATTAATTTTTCAATGAAGAGAGATCGTAGGGATAAGCATTAGCTATGTGACCACAGTCTTTACCAAATCCACGTACTATTTTAAAAATGATTTTTTAAAGATTAGCACCCTTAATTCATATTCCTTCTCTAAGAATACATCAGTCATGCCTTTATGGAAGAATCCTTGGCTTGTTCACATATCCTTCCTAACAAAACCCTCTTTTTGAACATCCCTCCCTTTCTAATTCTCTACTAACACTTCCATCCCACCCTGGCCCCTAGCTTCTCATCAGTGATAGCATCTGTGTGATTAGGATGAGAAATGCCAACCAGCCAGCATTGACCTGCACTACAAGACCATCCATAACTTTGGACTCTTTATCTTTGAAAAACAATTACGTAATGTGAAATATGGTACAGATTTTTCCAGGGTGAATTTGCTCATGGAAGTTCAGAAGTAATCTGTTTATTCAGAAAGCAAACCTTAATGAATGGAATCTGTACCACCTCAATAATGGTCTGAAGGCTGTCCTGTTTTCTTTTCAGTGTGGATTCTAACTCTGGTGCATGCATTCATTTGTATATGCAAAGGAAATGCTTGGCCCATCCAGGCAGAGGGCAGGCAGGTATTGCACTGGTGTGCCCCACAGGGCTTGCTAGTTACTGGCCTTGGAGCTAATTACTTAACACCCCAAGCAGTTTCCCTCAGCGAGACTCCGTTGGCTAAAAAGAATCACCCCTTGAGCGGAATTTGAAATCCTACAATTTCAGATGTGAGCACATAGAGAGCAAATGTCCTCTTAGAGATTAAAAATTGTAGTGTGTGTCTTTAAAAATAAAATTGTTCAAAACAGCAAGATTGAAACGGTCCGTTGTTTGAAAAACCAACAAACAAAAACTATTTTTGTGGGCTAACCACAGAAACAGGTTCTAAATACATTAAAATATTTTATCCCATCATTTGTTTTGACCAATTGACCACAATATTAAAAATTCAATCATGGAGCAGCTGACAAGTGCAGTTGCCTAATTTTATTTAAGAGTTTTTTTCCTTTTTCCATTTTTCCATCCTGTTAACGCTGCTGCCTGTGCCCAGACAGTAATGGGCTTCTTGTATGCCCACGACTGTTATGATCATGTAAATTTATTGGTGCTTAGAAGAAGCGAGCTATTAAAACATTACAACAGCCATTACAGCCGGGCTCGTGTTGGCTTTCGCTCCCAATGAACATATGCTTCCGAGTGAATGCCTAAACTCTTATTTATGGATTTAATTTAATATGCGGAAAGAATTCAAAATTAAATTTTGTGTCTGCCTCCAGAGAGTGTCAGTGTATAATAACATGGTAATTTTTACACATCTTTATGAGAAATGGGAAAATTAATTCTTTCTGACAAGTTGTAATTATTCGACTTGGAACAGTTGCAGCTGAGCAGTTTGCATGCCTGTTGTCTGGTGTTTCGCAGTGTAAGGGGAAAACTCAGGGATGGAGATATATTGTGCATCTGAGAGTTTCTAATAGCTTCTGACATTTTAGCCTTGCATATTATCAGGGTGCTCTTTAAGGAGTTGAGGTATAATCTATTATGTTGCCTGAGACACACACCATTGCAATAGCTGGAACATCCTACAGCAATTTTTAAAATGGGGGGGGGGGGAAATATCTCCGACATCATCCTGTAGATGCACATAGTTGAAATTGATGTGAGAAATTTTTATGTCTCTTAAGTGTACCTATTATTATCTGCTCTTTCACCTGCATGTACTCAGAACAGAAGGTCATTCTGTAAGAGTAGAATTTTAGACTTGTATTTTTAAGACTAAATATGTTTAAAATGAAAACCCGTGTAGTTTCTTACCTGCCTTGCAAACATGTTTCCCCACGCCCATTCCCCCAAACCCCTACACACATATGCTTCTGTAATAAATGGCCACTATCCTCTTCTTTAGATTTCGTGTTTAAGTGTTCATGGAAAAGTAGCATTAACTTAATGCACGACCAAACCAAAACACCACTGGCTATGTCAGCAAAGAAATCTGGAACATGTTGTCTGTGAAGAGTTGGTGCACTGATTGACAGGCCAGCCAGGAGGGGAGTGGTGTCATCTCTGTGTGTAGGATCAATATAGTCCTTGCAAAATAAATGCAAACTCTAATGTAAGAAAGTGCTAGCAGATGAACAGGAGAAAAATTCAATTGTCAAAAGCAAATATACTTCCTTTTTGGCTTTCATACTTCTGCTATAGAATACGGGGATGAACAGCTGAGGATCTAGTGGGTACGCCCCCGTCCTCTGAGTTGATGCACTGAAACTTACTCTGACATTGTTTTAAGTGACAAGGTTTAGCTAAAAAGTTATATTTAAGAACGAAATGCAAAGCCCTGTTCTACCTGCTTGTGACCTCCAAAATAGCATGATAAATGTTGCTTATTAGGGCTAGAGTCTTGCCAAGCTTCTAGCTGGGTGGTTGCATTGCACCATGCCCACGTTCTTGGTTGGTTCTATAAGCTACCACATTCTTTACTTTTCATCTCAAATTGCCCAACAATGATTCAGAAGATGCTACTTCTCAGGGATTGGTGGTAGAGTTGATGGTATCTAGTTAATAGGCACAAACAGCATCATGATTCCAGCAAAGGCCAAGTACTTTGAACTTTACACATCTTTTGACTGATCCTTATAGGTAAGCTCTCAGGTATTCTCACTCATTGTGATATAAGATCAAGAAATATATTAGGGAATTGGAAACTTAAGTACGATCATTGTCGAGGGTAATGTTATTATATAAAGGCCTAGAACACATTTAAAAAAGCTTCAAATGGAGCATCCCAGCTCAGAGCAGGGAGGTTGATATCAGACCTACCTCTTCAGCCCCCTCCACCCTCACTGTCTCCTCCTACAAGACACAGCAGAATCTCAGGAGAGAAGGTGCTTGGTGTAGATTCATTAGTGTACTTTATTAGACCACATATGCCACCCATAATTGTCAATAATGACTGCATTTATTTTGGTGTTTATTTAATACACTGAGAGTTTTTCTGTGAACTACAAACCACTAAACAGAAGCTGGGTTTTGAAAACTGGAAGGTCATGTTGAAATATAAATAGTATACTTCATTTTTAAGATCCATTCTTCTAGACCAAGATACTTTAAAGTTCCAGATATTTATTATCTATCACTTCAGGAGTGATTGATATTTTTAAAGTAAGTACAAGGCTTTGAGTGAGTACAGAGCTAAAAGGATTTTTATACTGTAATGAACTTATTAAAACTCTAATTTATTTGAGCTAGAGTAACAAATGAAAGACCCTCAATCCAGTCTGAATGTTATCAGATAGCATAAACATTTAAAAGCAAAAACAAAACCCAAACAAACAAAAAACAACATTTTTATTTTGAGACAGAGTCTCAATCTGTGGCCCAGGCTAGAGTGCAGTGGTGTCATCATAGCTCACAGCAACCTCACACTCCTGGGCTCCAGCGATCCTCCTGCCTCAGCCTCCAGAGTAGCCTGGACTATATAGGGTTGCACTATCACACCTAGCTAATTTTTCTATTTTTTGTAGAAATAGGGTCTCTCTCTTGCTCAGGCCAGTTTTGAACTCCTGACCTGAAGTGATCCTCTGTCTCAGCCTCCCAAAGTGCTAGAATTGCATGCGTGAGCCACCATACCCAGCCCAAAAACCAACTTTGGAGGTAGAAGCAAGGGCTTTTTCCAGAATAGGAATTTGATGTTAAAGTGTTTTTTTTTTTTTTTTTAGAAGGTGTGGAAAAGTCATCCCTTTTAGGTGTATGCTCAGGGCCAGAAAGATGCCCTTCCACCCCCATGCCCTCCATTTCCCAGGTCTGAATGCCACTTAACAGCAGAACTGGCCTAGCATTGCACATCCCTCATTATTTTAATTTAGTCATCAGAGCACCTCTAAGAGGCAGGTGCTGTTATAATCCCCTTTGCACAAGGGAAGACTTTTCAGGTTAGAGAGGTTCAAGCACTGCCAAGTTCACACTGCTAGCAGTGACAGAAAGTGCTACTTAAACCCAGCTTTCACTCCATAGAGACATTTACTTCCCGTCCTTGAAACCATTGCTTGCTTGCTCTCCAGGACAGCTTTTAAAAGTAGAACGGGAGCGAATTTTTTGGAATTTGGACGCTGTGAATTGAATTGTGATGGAACGGCCACTCCACTGCATACAATCCCCTCACGATTTCCCGACTTCCTTTGAAGGCTTCGTGGGTCTCATGGTTACCCAGACTGCACGCCCCAGTCCCCTGACTCCTTTCTCTTGCCTCTCTATCCCTGTCATTTTCTGAGGCATTGCCTTTAAAGTTGCTCTTAGATTCTTTGTTCCTTTTCCATGCCCGTTTTCACTATCCTACTTCAAACCCTAGTTAACTCTTATTGGAACCATTTAAAATACCCTTCTATCTTCCCAGTCTCTCATATTATTAGAGGATAAAATTTCCTAAAAAGGTAGCTGATGGAGCCATTGCCTTTTTGAAAACCCTTTAGTGATGCCGTATCATCTACCAAGAAAATACCTCTATTCCAGTCTCAGATTTTAGGCTGGCTTCCCAGTGAGTTCAAGCACATGCTTTGGGTTGCCATGCCCGGAACGCGTGCTGGTCTCCTCAACGTGTCCACATCTTGGGTCCTTCTTCCCCTTCCACTTGGACTTCCTGCCTCCGGGCCTCATGAAATCTCATTCTTCAGAGGTCCAGTTCACATACTGCTTTCCTCCTGAACGTCCCCAGATCCCATCCTGACAGCCATCTTTCTGTCCTCTCACCCTCCAGAGTGCTTTGTTTAGACCTATCGTGTGTGATTATTAAATGTGGCATTTATCTATGTTATTTAAATACATCCGTCTTGTCTCACTAAGATAGTAGGACCCCGGGAAAGCCAAGAATGCTGCTTACTCTCATTTATCTTTCACAGAACGCCAATGTGCTCCACACAGTAGGTGCTCGATGATTATTTACTGAATGTGTAAAAGCCTAATAGCCAAAGACCACCAGGAATAAGGCGATAGTCTGACATAATCAGATTTATTCACTTACAGTGAGTGAGGGAATTCCGAGGAAGCATGTCGTTCCTTTGACAAGAGTGAGGAAGAGAAGGCAACTTTTGTGAGGTGGGTTTCCTGCTGAAGGACTGTGAGGAGGGTCTAAAGGAAGGGGGATCAGGTCTGGATTGGCTGCTTTTCTGAGGCAGGATTAGAAGCGGGAATTAACTAGGGACTGGATGCTGTTGTAGTTCAGGCCAGGGTGGTTTAGCAGCAAGTGGATATTCCTGGTAAGAAATTAAAATAGCAAAGCAGGTCTGAGGTGGGCTGACGTGGACAAAAATGAAAGAGTCCGTCTGGTATTTTGCAACTGGTGCATACCCTTGGGAGAAACTGTGTTTTGTTTTGTTTTGTTTTGTTTTGTTTTATTTGCATTTGGCTTTTTCTGGATCTGTCCGCCCAGCCTGTGGTGGGGAGGCTGCTGTTTCTTCTTTGCAGTCTGAGCTGATTTTCATTCTTTCAGTCCAGGACAGATCATAAATTTTATTGTTATTAACTTTTTAATTATTCTAAATAAATGACTAAATTTTTTAAAATACAGAGAAAAAGTACTTTTTTTTCCCTAGATTATTACTTACATAGCCAGCTCATGACACTGATGATTTTGAATGAATGGTCAGGAGAACGTTATTCTCATGGTGTTCAGTGTTTAAATTGTCCACACTTATTTTTTATTTTTCCTTTGGGTGGCTTTCTTTTCCTTGCACTGCCAGGTAGTTCTGTGTTTTCGTTCAACTCTCCCATCCCTGGCTCTTTGTTCATTCTTAATATAGAGATCTGTAGAGATGTGCTGAGAACATTTTCACAATTTCTTTACTTTCTTGTTCACCTCCCTGTCTCTCGAATGCCTTTGGTTCAATGGATCAGAAGCCTGGTTTTGTCTATGTGTGTTTGTGTGTGTATACGTATGGTATAACTAAACCACACACACACACACACACACACACACACACACACACACGCACACTCACACACATAGTCTCTTCCACAAAAAGGGGAGATGTGAGAGTGTTTTTATTAAAGTCCCTACAGCAGAAACAAGTATAATCAATGCTAGAAATTGTTAAGCCATTTCCTTCTGAACCTGCAATCTTTAAAATTAAGTTAAAACTCCTTATGGCAGGCTTTTTCATGATATCTTCAGTGTTCTCTGTTGTAGAATTTCTCACAGCGATGGCTTTTAAAAGGTACCCGAATTCCATCCATTCCAGCAGATAATTTCCCTCATTCCTTCTGAATGAACCCACTAATACAACCCCTAAAAATTTATTATTTTTTCTTTCAACGGATACCACAGCTGAAATCATATATTGTTTGGCTCAATTTAAACATTAATATTTCTTCACCAGCATTTATCAACCTGTCTACAACCAGAATGTTTAGACGCAACAATTTTTTTTTCTTCTTAAATTACCTCACCACTTTAGAATTCACAAGGAAAGGTGTTCCATTAGCAAACTGCTCAATTTTTCTGATTCAATAGAACAAGGTAATTTGTCCTAAAGTAGAAGCCTCCCTTCCTAATTTTGTTGACTGTTACCTGGGCGGCTCTGGTCACATAACACAGAGAGAGTATGTCAATATTTTTGGTGCGTGCTACATATCAGAATGTGATTATAATCATTATATCCCCATTTGCATTTCTCTGCCTCTCTGTTTTCTTTTTAATTGGGTTATAAAACAATTAGTTAACACCATGTCTTTTTAGAACTCCGCGAGAGGGCGAGGAGCTGTTTGTTCTCTCTGGACCAATGTGGGCAGGGGCCCTGGGGAATCTCATTTTATTTACAGCAGGGTGAAGGTCACATAGAAACAGTTTTTGTTCTTGTGCTCTTGCTTTCTGTTGTGACCTCCCTTGCATTGTTGCTCCCCTCCCCACCTTGCCTTTGAAGAGCCCCACACCAGGTGTTCCTGTTCTGAATTACACATGAAAGAACCACATCCCTGGACTAATTAACTAGTAAACTGTACCCACCTCCCCTGGGTTTAATTGATGCCGCTCTTAAAAGGGGAAGGCAGTTCCTCACCCTTTCTGATTTGACACTATAGTCTAGTCATCTCTTCTTTATCTTTCTTAAATGTAGAGGTTGTTCCAGATTATTTTGACAACTAGGTAAGGCGCCGGGGCCAGTAGTACAGTGCATAAAAATGATTACCCTGGATGAAAGGAAACTACTCCAGACTTCCCTTCATGACTTTTTAGAGCTGTTGGTGTGGCTCTTTCTCCAGGGAGTGACACGAACTGAGTGATCTACTTGCTCACAGTAGCAAGACCCAGAATGTCGTCAGTAACTTTCTGCATGTCTGCAGTTGATTTTCCTCTTTATTAAAGGAGAGGAGGAAGCCATTATGCCAACCAGTGTTTTATATTTTTTATTTTTTATTGCAGTGTTGGGACTATTAGATACATATTAAAATTTGTGGCATCGGATGGTATATCATCTTATCTTCCAGGATGACGATGCTAGGTGGATTTTATTTTTTACCTGCTCAGATCCTGGCGTCCTAATGTAGTGACTTTTCCTGCTGTGGGCATTCCTTTCTGGGCATTGACATGTTGTCCAGGGAAAAGCAGTAACTTTTGTTGCGTGTGCAAAACCCTTGCAACAGCCTGTCATTTCTTTTCTCCTGTCCTCTCCTTTAATGTATTTTATCTTATTTTTGTGAATATTGGGTTCAAAATTTAGTTTGTGGATTCTGTAACTTTTTTCATCATCATGTGGGGGGTGTTTTTGCTTCTTTGAGTTTTTAAAATTGGAATTCAAATATTTAGAATCAATGTTTATGTTTGAAGGCATTTCTTAAAAGTTCTCTTTAAGAATAGTTTCTGCATACATTCTCTTTCCTAGGGATGCTTCTTAAAATTCCAGCCCAACTATACTGTATTTCTAATGCATTTTCCTCCTTTTGACTAGCTTAACTTTTTGAGCCTTCTTTGTCTTTTTCTTATTTTTTCACTTTGCATGAGCACGGATGGGCAGTTTAGTCTGGTAATAACTTCCAGAACTAGATATGAGAAGTCAAAATGAAAAAAAGAAAAAATCATACATATAATTGTTGTTTAAAAGTGTTTGTAAGAAATTCTTGTTTTTGTAAAAGGCATTAAATCTTAAATCTTGTTGTAAAACTTTGTGATTGAAGGATTTACTTATTAGTTGTACACTTGGTACACATTGTAAGATTAGAAAATTAAAAAAAAATTTATCCTATACTTTTTAATTTGCTTAATTAAGAGCTACTTAATAGTAAATGTTATCTGAATCTCTATCATTTCTATATTCCAGCCCATAGCAGACTGTTTGATACATGCATGATCCATACATGTGTGTTGAATTTAACTAAATTGAATCTTTTTTTTTTCTTTTTATTTAGTATTAGGTGTTGAAGAGAGCCTTGAATGGGAACTTAACAGAATGTAAAGCAAACAAAATCTTTGTTAAATTATCAGTGAAATGATAACAAGGGTATGGTCATGTACCTTGAGCTAAATGACTTGAGTCTGGATTAGTTTCTGACATGAGAGAAAAAAAAGGAAAAATGCAGAAAATCCAGTCAGTGTAGACAAAACGTGGAGGTAGAGGATTTGTACCCAACGATCCTGTGAAGTCTGAAAATAGTTGTTTTAAACATAGACACCATTTTAATAACACAGATGTGTACCACTCTCTTCTCCCTCTTTTTTTCTCACATATCCTACACATGGCAATCACATGAATTTATACTATATGCCGTTATGCACATAGTTCATAATTCCTGAAGTATAAATAATAGCAGCTGCAGAGCTAAAATCTTCCACCTGATACTCACTTCTGTTGTGCATTTTCATCTTCAGCATATTCTTACAGTGAGATTATAAATATATGTAAAGTTAATGCTGCATATTTATAAATGTTAGTTTAGTAATGCATTTCAATATAAAATGGATTATCCTGACTTTGTGAAATGTAATCAAGTGGTATAAATAAATAAATTCATCGAGCAATCATTGGGCTTCTACTTATATGATAGATGTCATACTAGATTCTGGGTTATAAAAAATGCATTAGGCATCTCTTGCCCTCTTGGAACTCCTAGTCTAATGTCAAATAATGTCCCAGAAATAAAACCCTGCAACACAGGTTATAAATCCTATTACAAACACATATATACAATACTATATATGTATCCACAAAAGTTAATAACTTGGAAGAGTAAATACAAGTTTCAGGTGATCTATCATTAGAGTTGAATCTTGAAGAGTTTTTGAAGGTAATTGAGAGATTCTAGTTTAAATAATTTGATGAATGGTGATACTTTAACTGGGACTCAAAGGCAGTACAGATTCGAGCAATGGAAAATAATTTGTCACTTGTGTATGTGTTAGATGCTATTGGCTTGGATCACCCACGTAAAGGTATGAAGCTGGCTTATAAGACAGAAATGAGGGTTGAAGATACACATTTGTCTGTCTTTGAGGTATAGGTGCTAGCTAAAGAAAGCCCAAGGCTGTGCAAGTTTGCCCATGAAGAATGTGTACAGGAAAAAGGAAAAATCCACATGGAACGGGCCAGCAAAAGGCGAGAGGAGACAGCACTGTGAATTCCTAAGATAACTGCAGCCTTCACGCCCTTTCTGTTTGCTGGGAGGTGCTGGGTTCACTGTCTCTTTTTCTCTCCTATTTGTCCCCTATTTCCATAGTCATTAGTCTAGGGAAGGATCCTCTTGTGTTTCTTTTGCTGCTCCTCATAGCAGACCATTCTTAACTAAACTTCATTAATTGAAATGAAATATCCACGTATGAATAAGTTAAAGATGAAAATTTCAAAGTCTAGCACTGATTGGAGCAGGATCAGACTTACACAAAATCCTTATAGAACATGATTTTACACCACCTTCTATTCCTTTCCTTTCCTTTCCTTTCCTTTCCTTTCCTTTCCTTTCCTTTCCTTTCCTTTCCTTTCCTTTCCTTTCCTTTCTTTTTCTTTTCTTTTTTTTTTTTTTGACAGGGTCTTGCTCTGTTGTCTGGGCTAAGTGAAGTGGCATTATCATAGCTCACTGCAACCTCAAACTCCTGGCCTCAAGTGATCTTCCCACCTTGGCCTCCCAAAGTGCTGGGAGTACAGGCGTGAGCCACGGCGCCTGACCTCTCTTTCTTATCCCTATAAAACAGATTGTTCGGAGCCTTTCATGTTCTCTCCCAATATGTTTGCTACTTGTTGGAGCTTCATGGACTTTCAAGTGACGTACTGGCCACACATGTTATTCACCCTAGATGCATAGCTTTCTTCAGTAACAACCTAATGTAATAATTTTATTGAAGGATGTGAATGTATTAGCTATATATGTTTTGCAGTACTGCTTTCAAATGTGCTATTTCAGATCTGCCTTCCCTGCTCCTTGGTTGTATTTCTAGCAGATCCCATAATTCTCTCTCCCACTCCTATTCCTTTGCTTTCTTGCCTCTCTCAGAGGCAAAGACTGTTAACAATTTCTTCAGTATCCTTCCAGATATACTATATATATATATGCAGTCTTAAATATACCTATACACAAACATGCATGAATACACCCATAAACATACATATCCACTTTTAGTTTGAATTTTTGCCATGGGCATGTTAGAATTATTTAAAATTAATTACATAAAGTAAAAACAAATGAACAAAACCCCAAAACTTTAATGTTGGCTTTTCAACCTTCTTAACCTTTAACTTTAAAGTTTAAAACTTTTCTCCCAATATCTTTTAGATACTCTTTGTTCATTTTATCTCCCCTTATGTAAGTTAGGACTCCCAGCTGTAGTGAGATAAACTCAACTCAGGGTAGCCTGAACTAGCTTGCTTTCAGACCTTCTCTTTTATTCTACCTCTAGTTGCCTCTGCTCTGATTTATCCTCAGGGCACAGGCTGTACTCATTGCTTCCTCCACGCTGACAGTCCCATGTCTGCATCGGGAATGGAGAACCATCTTCCAAATTCTATTAAAACAAATCCAGGCCAGGCGTGGTGGCTCACGCCTGTAATCCTAGCACTCTGGGAGGCCGAGGCGGGCGGATTGCTCAAGGTCAGGTGTTCGAAACCAGGCTGAGCAAGAGCGAGACCCTGTCTCTACTATAAATAGCAACAAATTAATTGGCTAACTAATATATATAGAAAAAATTAGCTGGGCATGGCGGCGCATGCCTGTAGTCCCAGCTACTTGGGAGGCTGAGGCAGTAGGATCACTTGAGCCCAGGAGTTTGAGGTTGCTGTGAGCTAGGCTTATGCCACGGCACTCACTCTAGCCTGGACAACAAAGTGAGACTCTGTCTCAAAAAAAAAAAAAAATCCAAAGAAGACCTAACTTGATATATGCTCATCCATCCATGTACATTTTATTGAGGCCAGTAAGGTCAGGTGCTGAGCCAGGAGTGGGCCACATGCATGGGAGAAAAGCACCCCTAAGGAAAAAGGAGTGTTTTATCAGATGAGGAATAAGGTAGCATGCTGGGTGATGAAATTGTAGCTAAAATGGTCCATAGCTTACCTGTCCAAAAATCAATAAAGGGTACATTAGTCAAGACAAAAACAATATTCCTATTGTACTGAACCTGTTCTTAGCAGATGTGGACCTAAAGCTCTTAATATGTTGCTAATGACTATAAAAGGTTTATTCCAATGAAAAGGTGTTTAACATTCCTCCAAAAGAACCTTCATTATGGATGTTTTTTCAATATTTTTCTCTAAGTTATTCTTTGCTTTAAATTAGTATCATCCATCCAACTGATTATACCCATTATAATCACAATGTGAAGTTAAGTCATGACTGAATGTTTGTGGTAGATTAATAGTAGTCAGATGTTCTTCTAAATATGCATAATTGTGTTTAAATCTATCAGCAAATCCCAATGTTTCTATTTGCAAATTATATCTTGAAACTCTCCATTTCTATCTTTTTTCCATTGCCACCTTCCTAGCTCACCATCATTTTTCTTCTGGACTTCAGCCATAATCTCCCAGCTGGTCACTTTGCTTACCCTCCCACCCTACCCCCACAAATCTGTTCCCTGTGCAGCAGCCCAAGTGACTTCTTTAAAATATAAATCAGACCATAATATAATCATATCTTGTTATTCACCTTGTTTCAAACCCTCCAGTAGCTTCTCATGACACCCAAACTAAATCCAGATTATTTGCCATGGCCATCAAAGCCCTGTGGGATATGGCTTTGCTTACCTCTGTAACTTCAGCTTGAGCTGTTAATGCCTTACTTATGAAGCTGAAATCACACTTCCATGCAGTTTGGGGAACATACCCCAAATATAGCTAAATCAGGGCCCACTGTATAGAACTGCCCCTCCCCCACATTCCCCCATCTCATCCACTTCTTCCCATCGTTTAGGCCTCTGCTAAAATGCCAGAATCAGAGAAGTCTTCCTTGATCCTGTGTCTAAATAGTGCCTCATCCTTTATCTCTAGCATTCACCATGTTTGTTTCCTTTATATGTTTACAATTTCAGAATTTGGTGTCAATGTGTTTACATGTTTATTGCCTCTCCTCCCCACTCTGCCACTAGACTGGCAGCTTCATGAGAGAGAAAAGGGTTAATGCCTATTTCATCACAGTGTCCTGTCACTATTTAGCACAGGGACTGGCACAGAATTTTTCCCTAGAAGATATTTATCAAATGCTTAACAGAATGAATTTAGCAATCTTTTAAAATAAATATGTCCATCCGATAAATTATGTTAAAAATATTCTTGTATATGATAATAATAAAAATAATAGTAAAAACCACAACAGCTAAAAAGAGAAAAAAAGGGGACCAAAAAAACAAAACAAACAAACAAAAACCCTCCAGAGAAGTAAAGTAAGGCTGGATACTTACAGAAGGAAAATAGTAGCAACAACAAACTAAAAACTTAGTTTGACTCAAAGTATAAAAATTACTCATAATAAAGCATTTTTTTTTGAAGATTTTGCTCTCTTGTACAGGCTGGAGTGCAGTGGCACAATCATAGCTCACTGTAGCCTCAAACTCCTGGGCTCAAGCAATCCTCCTGCCTCAGCCTCCCGCATAGCTGGGACTATAGGTGTGTACCACCACACCCAGCTAATTTTTTTTCTTCATTTTCTTAGAGATAGAGGTATTGCTATGTTGCCCAGGCTGATCTCAAACTCCTGGCCTCAAGCGATCCTCCTACCGCAACCTCCCAAAAAGCTGGGTTGCAGGTGCAAGCCACTGTGCCTGGGAAAAAGGCATTTGCCACCAAATCCTAGGAGGCTTTGCTAGGTATATGCCAGAATGGATCTATTTCCCTGAGGAAAATGGTAGACTTTCTTTGGAACTGTGAACTGATCTAAAGACTACAGGGTGCAACTGATATAAAAATTAGAGCAAATTAGACATTGTTTCCTATAATGCACTTACTTGTCCATGTGTTCTGCTCATGCCTCAAACTTCTCCACTTAGGTCATGGTGGTGTTAGGGGTGGGATTTTGACATGTATCATACTCATTCTAAAGAGAGTGGTGATTTATTATCTCATTGTGGAGGAGCACTAAGGAGACTCAAAACTCTGAATGCTTTGCCAAGGCTGTAGCACAAAGAGGGAGTCTCCTTTTGTCTCCACACTGTGGCAACAACTGGAGTGAGAGCAAATGAATGGAGGAGAAGCTTAGGATCTTTCTAAAGTTGCTTATAAATAGATCTAGGTATACAGAAATTTAGAAGTAGCACCAGCAGTGGCCGGATAGCATTAATAAGGTAATAAGCTAAATTAGGTAACCAACTTGTTTTATGATGGTTGGTTTTCATTAGAAAATATTGTGATATTTATTTATAATGCACAATCTCATGCTAAATGCATTTGTAATACATGCCAATCATATAATAGTTAAGCCTATAATAATAAAACTGGTTTGTTGAGGTTCAACGAAGGCATCCATGAGAAGACTTTTAACATTAGACCTGAAGCAGAGGGTAGTGATGTGAACAATTTGTGGGAAGGGAAGGATTCCATAAAGGAAGTGGTTTGTGTGCAGGTGGGTATGAGTTGGCCCCCATTGTGTGCAGTCACCCCAGGGAGAGCAGTATGCTGGAGTCCAGAAAGCAACAGGGACAGAAGGGTGCCCGGTGACAAGGCAGAGAGCTGCATGCAGATAGATTATGAAGGATCTTATATGCAGGTGTATGATCTGGGAAGATGAAAGCCAAAGAAGTTATTCTAGCTAGGGAATGAAACTTAGATTTGCATTATAAAACAGTATTTCTGTATCCTATCCCATGAGTCCAAGCAAGAGGTGCTAGTGTGCTGAATAGGATGGCGGTTGTAGAGATACAAAGAGATAAGCTATTAAATCATGTAGCCTCTGCAGGGCAATGTTATTTACTAGGTAGGTAGAAGATAGGGTGGGGTGAAGAGACAAATAAGGATGATTTCCTGGTTTTTGTCTTGAAGAGCAGGTTGCTTTGTAGTGCCCAAATAAATGAGTCCAGTTTTGAGCACATTGATTTTGTATTTTCTGAAAGGTCTCCAGTGGGGAGATATTGAGTAGACATTTGGATTAAGTGGGCCTTGGGACATGTTATAAGGGTCTAGGAAGGAAGTATAGATTCGGAAGGCATTAGAGGGTAGATGGGAATAAACAAGCAGTACAGAAGCAATCCATGTAACCAAAACATTTGTATCCCTGTAATATTCTGAAATGAAATAAATACATTAATTAATTAAGAAAAAAAAGATCAAAATATGAGCCTAAACTATCGACACAATTTTGCCATCTTAACAGTAGCTTGTTTATGCCACAAATGGAGAAGCCTGGAGAACAAGTGGTGATGAAATCTCAAAAGGTGTTTTCCACAGCTTGTTGAGAATTGAATATTTTTCCTTGCAAGAAGTGGCCCAAAGCCTGGACGAAGTGGTAGTCAGTTGGTGCAAGGTCTGGTGAATACAGTGAATGACAGAGGGTTTCCGAGTCCAGCCTCTGTTTGTGTGACATGTGGTTAAGCGTTGTCCTGCAAGAGGATTGGCCTGTCTCTATTGACCAATCTCAGCTGCTCAATCACAAGCATCTTCATCATTTCATCTAATTGGTTGCAGTAGACATCCATTGTAGTCAATTGACCGGGTTTCATGAAGCTGTAGTGGATCATGCCAGCACTGGACCACCAAACAGACACCATTAGCTTTTTTTGATGAATATTTGGTTTTGGACTGTGTTTTGACACTTCTTCTTTATCTAACCACTGTGCCGAACACTTATGACTGTCAAAAAGACTCCATTTTTCATCACACGTAACAACATGGTATAGAAAGGGTTAGCTTTTTGTTAGCCTATGTTAGCCTTTATGTTAGCCTATGTTCTGACAGCAAAGACTACAAATTTGAGATGATTTCTTTTCTGATTCTTGTTTAATTGATGCAGTGCCCATCTATTCAGCTTCTTTACCTTGCTGATTGTTTCAAATGGTCCAATATTATTGGAATAGTAATGTCAAACCTTACTGCTAATTCACACGTAGATTGAGATGGATTTTCTTCCACTACAGCTTTCAGCTTATCATTATCCACCTTGGTCTCATGTTGCCCACGTGGTTTATTTTCAAGAATAAAATCACCAGAACAGAACTTCTCAAACCATTGACATACTGTGTGTTCATTAGCTGCATCCTCTCCAAACACCTTGTTGATATTTTGAAGTATTGAACTCCATTGGTTCCATGACAGAACTCATATTCGACAACATGAATTTTTTACTTATCCATGGTTTCACAGAAATTGCTCTAAAAAAAAATTTGAGGCCGGGCGCTGTGGCTCACGCCTGTAATCCTAGCTCTTGGGAGGCCGAGGCGGGCGGATTGCTCAAGGTCAGGAGTTAAACCAGCCTGAGCGAGACCCCGTCTCTACTATAAATAGAAAGAAATTAATTGGCCAACTGATATATATATAAAAAAAAATTAGCCGGGCATGGTGGCGCATGCCTGTAGTCCCAGCTACTCGGGAGGCTGAGGCAGAAGGATCACTGGAGCCCAGGAGTTTGAGGTTGCTGTGAGCTAGGCTGACGCCACGGCACTCACTCTAGCCTGGACAACAAAGCGAGACTCTGTCTCAAAAAAAAAAAAAAAAAAAAAAATAAAAAAAATAAAAAAAAATAAAAATAAAAAAAAAAAAAAAAAAAAAAAAAAAAAAAAAAAAAAAAAAAAAAAAAAAAAAAAAAAATTTGAAAGAAAGTCACAAGCCAAAACATGCATTTGAAAGACTGAGGATGTACCTACACAGTAGAAATAAAAGAAGAAGTGTCAAAGTGAAATGTCAGATAAACCAACTGTCAAACTTAGTACTTAAGGAAACGGGGTGTCTCTTACTTAATAACCTAGTAGTAGTTACCACTCTTAGAAAAGCCATTTATTGAGAGAGGGGACAAGTGTGTGGGGGAGGTGGGAAGGAAAGAATGCTGATGTCAGTTATTTTATACCCTGCACATTTCTGCAGGATAGCTTCTAGAAATGTGCATGGACTGATTAATAATTGGTGCTCTACTTCTCAAAAGAAATAAATAAAATAAAAATAAAAACATTATATATATAGGGAATTAAAAGAAGTCCCAGGACACAGCCTTGAGGAACTCCAGCATTCTAGGTATGGACTGAGGAGGAAAACAGGTTGACAGAGAAGGCTGGAGGAGAGAACTTTGGAACAGGTCCTTACAGGAAGAGGAACCCATAAAGCGTAGTGTCCGGAGTAGTCCGGAAGCTCAGAGAGAATATTGTGGAAGGAATCCATGGTGCTTGAAATGCTACTGAGACATCCAGTGAAATGTGGATCTGAAAGGACCCCTTGGGCCCAGTGTGAGCTGGTTATTTAGAGGCCTAGCACCAGCTGCCAGGGGAGAATGAAGGTACAGAAACCACTGTAAAAAGTGAGGCAAATATCACAAAAAGAAATTCCAGACCTATCTCTCTTTAGAGGTAAAGTGGCCTCTGGGGAACCATTTTCTTTTTCTTTTTTCTTTTATGTTTTTAAGATGAAAGATACTTAGTTTAAATGCCAAAGGAAAGAAAGGGAAAAGTTAAAGTACACATGTGTTGAAAGTGTATGTTATATTAACCTCATCGTATCTATTCGACCATCATAGAGATAATTTCTAAATGTTCCCTGAGTTTTCTTTTTCTTGCTACTCAGAGATCATGGTCAGAGAGAGAGTTGGGAGAACAGAAAGGCCAAAATGATCCCCCTGTAAAGATTGGGAGGTGTGATGTTAGTTCATGCTTGATATGTTTGTGTGGCCACAGATGTCATAGGTACTCAGTAGCTATTTGCTGAATGACTGAATAACTGTTTTGCACCGCATGCTATTACTGAGGAAAAGGGGGAAAAAAATAAAGGGAAAGACAAAGGGGGTTGGAAGTGGGGTGATTGGGATTCAGGGAAAGAGAAATGGTGAGGAGCAGACAGGAAGTGAAGACTCAGCCCACAACTGGTGCTTCCTAATGGGGTCTGTGTTTTATATCTTCAAGGTCTTTCTGTCCTCTATGAAACTGCTCTGAGAGTCCTCCTTTAGGGAAACTTTGGCCTATATAATGAATCCATAAAAAGAGATTTTATAATGGGGAATTGTATTTGCGCTAAAAATAAGGTTTTTTTTTTTTATATATTTTTGACCCGGGATTAAAAGTCAGTCTAATTATTATGTCATTCATTATACTCTCTTTTAGAAAAATTAGCTATATTTATAATCATTAGAAAATGTCTCTCATCTTACTTTCACAGAGATTCTCTTTGTGCTTAGAGTTGGAGGAAATCTATGATATCACTACATTATTCAGAATGGAGTCTGGAGGAAAACAAAACCCTGTTTTACACATGAGCTTAGCTGAACATGTGTCACAATGCTGCCATCGTGTATTTATAGTTATTCTTCATTTCTTATATGCTGAATGACTAGATTATAATAAAGCCTGAATAACTCCTTTTAGATTTCGAAAAGATAGTGGCTAT
Source organism: Microcebus murinus (assembly GCF_040939455.1). NCBI lineage: Eukaryota > Metazoa > Chordata > Mammalia > Primates > Cheirogaleidae > Microcebus > Microcebus murinus. The sequence goes on from NC_134113.1 coordinate 79,779,925, forward strand.
CTTTGAGAAATCTTTTATTCCAATTAGTCCATTAGTCTCCAATGGAGACCAGTGCTGAATGTAGCTTACTGGACCTTAATTTTCCTTCTTTTCTGAATAAAAGACTGTTGACCAACTTTCTATCATGCTGCTGTCCTGTGGATCCACCCAAAATCCTTTTCTTTTTCTTTCCTTTTTTGGTCTTATTCCACAAGTGATTTATACAAGAGCATTTGCATAATGGAAGGTAATTTTAATCTATGCTATTTTCAGTGAGACCTGCACTTCCAGATTGTGCTTTTTGCTGGAGGAATTAATGAAGTGTCCCAGGAGTTTGACCTGTTACCCCATTCTGTGAACTAACCAATGGATGGTTTTGTTAGGAAAAGCCATCCTCCAAATGTTCTGTGACTGTTGTGAGAAGAGGCCTGTTGGATGTGTTGTGTGATTCTGTCTTCTAAGTAATTTGTATGCGGGCGACACAAAACAAAACTTTACTGACTTACTTTAAAATCTGCATTAGCCAATAAGAATAGTTTGCTGCTGAATGAATGAATACATTATGAAAGGTTATTATGTGGGATGAGAAATACAAGTGCAGGACAGCAGGGAAGATTAAGACAGGCTACAGGTATTTTTTTTTAACTAAAAAATAACATAACATATTTAATATGAGCCTATTACTATTCTAGATTTGTTCCCCAAATGAAGCTTTACGTAAGTATTTTACCAGCCATTTGATTGCATTTTTAAAATCAACATAACTATTTACGAACATTTCATCACAAGAAGGATGTTACTGTTCTTTCAGGGAAAGGTGAGGCTTTTGAACTTAGCATGCAACTTCTGGAAGAAAATAATGAGGGTAAGAGAGAACAGGATCACTTACCCAGCTGGGAGTGCCAGTTGCTCAACCCTGGTCCTCAATGGGTTGGGAGAGGATGTTAGAGGAAGAACATCTTTATATCCTATATGTCAGTGACAATATGCAGTTTGTTTTGGTACACGCAATTACAAGTATATCTCTGTTTTGGAATATGCCTGTTGGTATTTATGCCAACATGATTTATAGTCAACTTCTGATTGAATCTAAAACTTGGGGCAAGGAATAGGAAGAAAGGTGTATATCTTACTGTAATTTATATTACTTTTGAGATATGCTCCATGACTTACTGCAGCATATGCAACTTCCCTGTAATGTTCTTAGATAAATTAGCCAGTTATTCACATTTCAACCACATGACGATTGGGTGATGAAAAATGGTCTGTGAGTCAGCTTTAATGAAGGGAAAGGGTTTGGGGAAGGCACACAGGAAGTTGCTTCTCTATGAAAACTTTCCTGTAAATAACCTAGAGAAGGACTTTCCATGCCGCTAGTTTGTACGTATATTCAATGTATTTCATGGAATTTAAAAAGGAAAGAAATGTTTTCTAACTATAACTATCTCTAAGATATAATGGCACATTTTGTAGTATTATCTGCTGTTTTAAATTTGTTATCTGCATCTTTTTAAATTATTATTAGCATTAGTGGATAGAGTCTGTTCTATGCAAGTACTTCTTTTCAATAAAGAAACATCCATCTGGATGGTAGCGGATAAGAAATGGATACTAAGGAAGTTGCTCAGAAGATGATGCATGTAACAGAGTACCTGTCCCTACACCTCGGAGAGGCCACACGAGGTGCACATTCAGTGGAAGACCTGACCATGACTGGCCTGCTCTCTTTCAGTAATGATTTTAACTAAAACTTGCTGGTCGAGTATGTTTCGGCTTTCGTTGGTGAGCTTTATGTTTAACCTCAACCTTGGTTGACATTGAACTTGCCTCTAATGGCTTCACAGCAGCCCAAGAGCAGTTTCTCAGCTCCTTAAGTAAACATCACATTACTTCAAGTTAACATCACATTGTGTCCTTCAAACATTTTTTTTTCTGTAGTTATGTTCTTCTGACCTCTAATTCACTTATAGAAATTGCTTTTAAGAAACTTTCATATTTTTCAGGAAAGAAATGGGAACAAAAGCAAGATATAATAGTTTGTCTCACTGTGCTATTCTGGGGGCTATTATGGCTTATAATAGAAATTAAATATCTAGTAGAGCTGCATCTATTTTATTAAATAGACTAATATCTTATTTGTGCTACTCTGGTGTATTTGCAGGATATAGATTATCTTTACATATTCTGATCTTGTAGTTTACTTTTGTCTTCCTGACAAAATGTCAAAAGGCAGTGTAATATTCTATTAAGGAACTACTATGCTTGCGGTGATAATATATTTTAATCTGTGATGGCAGTTTGTCTTTAATCATAACCTTCGTCTTCTTGATGAACCAGACGTGGATCTTGTGCAGATACTTCTGAAGCCACTGTTGAGCAATTTAGCATTTTATAACTCTTAATAGTAAAGGAGGAACTTCCATGGGAGGGAGACACTCAGAACCTCAGCACCAGTGTCTCTCCTGGCCTGTAGGTCTTTCCCTAAGTTATGATATTAATACACTCGTGGATGGGTATTTATTGTCAGTAGTCATTGTAAATACTTCTACAATCTGGAGCCATTTTCTCAAATTCTCTAAGTCTTTGATAACTTGTTAAAAAATGTTGATGCCACAAAATGAACTGTCTGCTTTGTAAGCATTTAAACTCCAGTGTGAGAAAGGTAATGCAATGAGTGAATGGAGTTTAGTGTTAGAATCCAGCTATTCCAAAATTTTCCTAGTTGGTGCTCAGTTCTGCTCCAGTCCCAGACCTCTTTGGGTTTATTGTTACCCAATCTTACTTTTTCAAGAAAAGACAGAAGTGTGGCTGTTTAATGTCCTGAGTTTTCAATGTTTATCCAAAAAGGAAGGAAGGAAGGAAGGAAGGAAGGAAGGAAGGAAGGAAGGAAGGAAGGAAGGAAGGAAGGAAGGAGGAAGGGAGGGAGGGAGGGAGGGAGGGAGGGAGGGAGGGAGGGAGGGAGGAGGGAGGAAAGGAGGGAGGGAGGGAGGAGGGAGGGAGGGAAGGAGGGAAGGAAGGAAGGAGGGAGGGAAGGAAGGAAGGAAGGAAGGAAGGAAGGAAGGAAGGAAGGAAGGAAGGGAGGGAGGGAGGGAGGGAGGGAGGAGGAAAGGAGGGAGGGAGGGAGGAGGAAAGGAGGGAGGGAGGGAGGAGGGAGGGAGGGAAGGAGGGAAGGAAGGAGGGAGGGAAGGAAGGAAGGAAGGAAGGAAGGAAGGAAGGAAGGAAGGAAGGAAGGAAGGAAGGGAGGGAGGGAGGGAGGGAGGGAGGGAGGGAGGGAGGGAGGGAGGGGTCAACCACTCAACAATAAATAAAACAACTCTGAGTCAGATTAGGTCCTTGAATCATCTACTTGAGTTCTTTGCCATAAGGAACAGTTACAGATATACTGTGATTTCATTTCTCTCTGTTAAATATACTATCTCTTTATTTAGTTATAAGATCACTAATAGGTTAGTGCACAAAATATTGCCTAGGACTATGGTCCACAACCCTCGGCCACTGACCCTTACCATACAGCAGGAGGTGATCAGCGGCTGAGCGAGGAAGCGAAGATTCATCTGTATTTACAGCAGCTCCCCATTGCTCACATCACTGCATAAGCTCCACCTCCCATGGTGCATTAGATTCTCACAGGATCACAAACTCTTGGTAACTGTGCATGGAGGGGATCTAGATTGTGGTCTCCTTATGGGAATCGAATGCCTGATGATCAGAGGTGGAGCTGAGGTGGTGATGCTAGCACTGGGGAGCAGCTGCAGATACAGATTATCATGAGCAGAGGGGTTTCACTGCACAGTGAATGTAATGCGCTTGAATCATCCCAAAACCAACCTGTGCCCCTGGTCCGTGGAAAAATTGGCTGTCGTGAAACTGGTCCTTGGTGCAAAAAAGCTTGGGAACTGCTGACCTAGGACATCAAAGGGATGTTGAACCCTTTATTTTTGAAGACCACAGTCATAGTTTATAATGATATCTTCCATTCACTTCCAAATGAAATCATTCTGCCTTGTGTTGTATAGGAAATGGAGAGTTTAGTAATTCCGAAGAGTAGTTTGGAAATGTATTTTAGATAATAAAAGCATTTTTACTTTCAGGATGTTTATCATTTGTGGTATTTAAAAAGATGATCAATGTAGAGTAGCTAACATTTAGTAAATACTCCATGAATATTTACTGAATTAAAAGTAATAGGCTTTTTAAACAAAATACAGAGTGTGGTGAGGATATGGAGAAACTGGAACTCTGATACACAGCTGGTGAGAATGTAAATTGGCATAACCACTTAGGAAACTGTTTAGCAGTATCTACTAAAGTTGAACATATGAATGTATATCTGTGACTCCAATTCCACTTCTGAGTGTATACCCAACAGAAATACATACATATGCTCACTAAAAGATAAGTACTAGAATGTTCAGAGTATCGCTGTTCATAGTAGCCCCAAACAGGAAACAATCCAAATGCCTAACAAATATAGAATGCATAAATACATTGTGGTTTATTCTTAAAATGGAAAACTATACAGCAATAAAAATGTATCAAGCATAATGAGTACACGAGCCAAACACAAAGTAATATATACTGTATGATTTCACTTATGTAAAGTGCAATAATTGACAAAGCTGATCTTTGCTATTTATAAAGTAAGGATAGTTGTTACCCTGGAAAGGGAGAAACGGGGGGGCCTTTTGGAGTTCCAGTAATGCTTGATTTTTTTTGACTGAGTGCAGGATTTCATATACATGTTTAATTTTTACAGATATTGAGCTGTATACTATGATCTGTGTAATTTTTTTCCTTCGTAAATTATTCTTTAATAACTTACATTGAAAAAAGTAACAAGTTTTTAAAATTCAATGAAATAATTGTTCATGATCGAAGGAAATACATTTATTTTTAATATTCCCTAATATCTTATTCCCTATTTTAGTGTAAAAATTAGGATAAATTGAGTAGCATAGATTGTTAAATAGAGGTACTCTATAAATTATGGTTTTACATAATTACATTTAAGGTACGATTCTTGCCTACTTCAGAGATATTTTTAAGAATCTGAATTCATTATACAAAATTTGGAAAGTAAAATGTGACTTCCAGTGTAAATCAGCTAGTCATGTGTGCAGCGTGCCCAATATAATGCCTCTTATATTTTAATGATTTCTCACAATGCTTGATGTTGAATCATGCTAATGATGCAAGAAGTTTTTTATAAAACGGGAAAACTCTGTTTAATGTTTTGGTCCCTATGAATATTAAGGAATTTTAGATACTTTATACAGAGCATTAATCACCCAGAGGATGTTTTCCCAAATTGTACTTGCTGTCCTAATAGTTCCTGAAGGAATATTCCCTTCAAACAACCTAATGCTCTTTTAGTGTCTAATGCTAATAACAAAATATCAACTTAAATTTGAATCACAGATGCAAGTCAGAATTTTTAGAATTTTATGGGACCAAATACTACAGAACAATCCTTCATGTTTTGGCATGAGGAAACAGATCCACAGCAATTAAGGGATACTTCCAAAGACACATCCTTAATACAGCTTGTGACTGAGACCAATGCCTGTCTTTTCAGTCTGCAGAGAACATTCACACACAATAAATCTCATTTATTGCTAGTATCAGTGGGAACACATTTGTGTAATTTAACGTTGTTCTCGTATTATCTGCCAAATGCCTGTTTACAATAACTGTGACATGGGCGTTGGTATATTCTCCGGTTATGTTATTCTCCTCAACACTGTGGAGGTCTTGATTAAGGAATAATGTAGGTCAATTAGATTCTATTTTACTTGAAGCTTTTTCTGGTTTGACCAAGACCATGATGTCTGCTTTCATCTGCAGATGAATTTTCCTGCCAACAATTGAATAATTACAGTTACTGATGAATAGGGATTTCCTAGGTTTTCTTAAAAAGATCTGTGATCATGTCAAGTAATTTCATTGTATTGTTTTGATATTATCAAGATGTTTAATGACCTTTGATAGTTTCTTGTCTATGATTTGGCCATTGAGAATTGTCTGTGTCAATGATTTCAAGGTCAGTAAGGGCCTAGGAATTTTGCATTTTTTATTAATATTTTATTTTATTCTTTTAATTAATTTATTTTTACTTGACAAATAATAATTGTGTATGTTGATGGGGTACAATGTAATGTTCTGATCTATGTGTACATTGTAGAAAGACTCAGTCAAGCTAATAAACATATCTGTCACCTCACCAACTTATCATTTTTACATGGTAAGGATGTTAAAAACCTATTCTTCTAAAAATTTTGAAATATACAGTCATTACTGTTAACTGTGGTCACCATGCAGTGCAAAAGATCACTAAAACTTACTTCTCCAGTCTAATTGAAACCTTGTATCCTTTGATCAATATCTCCCTCCCTCCCCACCCACCTCCCAGCCTCTGGAAACCATGTCTTTACTCTTTGTTTCTATGAGATTGACTGTTTTAGATTCCACATGTAAGTGAGATCATATAGTATTTGTCTTTTTGTGCCTGGCTTATTTCACTTAGTATCATGTCCTTTAGGTGCTTTCATATGGTCATGAATGACAAAATTTTCTTCGATTCTAAAGCTACATATAGTATTCCATTGTGTGGAATATGCACACACACACACAGATTTTCTTTATCCATTCATGCATTGATGGACACTTGGATTGCTTCTGTATCTTGTCTATGGTGAATATGCTGAAATGAACATGGGAGGGCAGATATCCCTTCAACATACTGATTTCAGTTCCTTTAGATATCCTTTAGATAACTAGTAGTGGGATTGCCAGACATATGGTAGTTCTAGTTCTAATTTTTTGAGGAAATTCTGTACTGTTTTTCAAAATGGCTGTACTAGTTTACATTCCCACGAGCAACTGTGTATAAACATTCCCTTTTCTCCATATCCTCACGAATATCATTCATATTATTATTATTATCATTCATATTATTATTATTCATATTATTCTTATCATTCATATTATTATTATTATCATAGGAGATGGGGTCTCACTTTGGCACCCAGGCTGGAGTGTAGTGGCATGATCATAGCTCACTGCAACCTCAAAATCCTGGCCTCAAGTGATCCTCCCACATCAGTCTCCCAAAGTGCTGAGATTACAGGTGCAATCCACAGCTCCCAGCCTCATTTGTATTTTTGATAGTAGACATTCTAACAGGTTTGAAGTGATTGCTGACTGTGGTTTTAATTTGCGTTCCTCTGATGATTAGAGACGTTAGACATTTTTTAATAGACCAGTTGTCCTTTCATATCTCTTATTTTGAGAAATGTTTCTTCAGATTCATTGCCCATTTTTAATCAGATTGTTTTCTTGCTATTGAGTTGTTTGAACTCCTTATAGTTAATATATTTTGTACATTAGCCCTTTGTCTAATGTATGGTTTACAAATATTTCGTACCAATTCATGAGCTGTCTCTTTATTTTGTTGTTTCCTTTGCTGTGCAATTTTTTTTCTTTTTGCATTTTAAGATAATTGAATCAGGTGTAAGAAATATAAGCTCCAACATATTATCATATTATATCATATATTATATACACATATGTATTGCATTATATATGTCCATTTTTAAATGTTAAGCAAAGCACTTTAAATGTTGTTTTCAAAGTAATACATAGATGTGATTTAAAAAAATCAAACAAGATATAGTAGTAGTATCTTACCATATTCATAAGCCCATGGCATTTCCCAAAAGCAAACATTTTTACTTCTATAGTGATTTCTTCTTCTTACTTCTAAATCAGGAATTCTTAATGTGGAGTCCATGAATAGGATTCAGAAAGTCTGTGTGCTTAGGGAAAAAGTAATTACATATTTATTTTTATTAATCTCTAAGTTGAAATCTAGCATAGGTAACAATCCACACCAATATCAGCAGTACTATGCCTTTATCAGTGACAGAATTTAGAAATATTTTCATGTAACATTAAGTTGTCGCAAAAACTATCTTGAAATATTATTTATTTTCACCTCTATTTTTAAATTAGATCTTTCACTTAATACATTAATAAAGAAGACTATTTGTTGCCTTATCACACATTTGTTCAATGTTTTTGTGTTTCAATATAATTGATTTTCTTTGTAATTCTATATATTTTATTTTATGCATTTAAAATATTATTTTGAGAACAGTTCCATAGGCTTCACCAGATTGTCAATGGTGTTCATGCCAAGTGTAGTGTATGTTAAAAATCTCTGCTGTAAATACTGTGTGTATGCTACAGTTCCTTGATTTATCAAATTTAGGCATTTTGGGCATCCTCTACTATGATAGGAGAGGATTGAGCTCATTTATAACATTCAATTACCCTTCTTTCTCCCATCCTTTGATATAGTTAAATTACTCTACTTTGCTTCTCGGTTGGTTATTTTTTCAATTTAGGGATCTACTTATACCTTTTATTAAAATTGTTATTAACTGTATGTCTTGATGTTCCATTTTACTGCAGGCAGATATTAACTTCCTCATTCTTTTCTTTGGCTTTCATTTCCACCCTCCTACTTCCCAATTTCTGTCATCATTATTTTTATATGGAACAATGTCAAATATAAGAACATTTGCTTTCTGTTCTAAAAACATAATGATGTTCTGAAAACATAATTAAATCTCCAAATATTTGTCTAAGTATTGATTCTGAGAGTTGAAGATCAGTGAACAGTATTTACATTGTTGTGACTATGCATGTTTTTACTATACCGCACAAGCAAACTAGGGTTGTATGTCATTTTGAGCAGCTCTTTGTTTTTCATGATGAAGTTTGTAATGACCTTCTTTTCTTATTTTATTTATTTATTTATTTATTTATTTATTTATTTATTTATTTATTGCAATACTTGCCTTTATCAAGTCTTCTGTTTTTTTCCAAATTCTCGGGCATAATAATTATGCTAGTAAATATACCTTCCTCCCCCTTGATGGGGTGCTCTTTCTCTCTGGATACTCCCATTTCAGAACTCTCCCTTAAAGTCTTCTATTCTGATTGTATTTTAGGTTTGCTGTAGAGCTTATCAGGCTCCATCTTCAAGTAACTTACTCGAAAGTTTTGCATAGGAACAAAAGTTTCTGAGACTTTACTTGTCTAAACACTTTTATAATTTAGTGGAATATAAAATTCCAGTTTGATAACCATTTTGGTTTTTCAAAATTCCACAGATATATCATAACTAGTAGTTTCTCTGATTGGTACTTTGCTTTTTGTTTTTATTTGTTTACTTACTTTTTTAGTAGTAAGACTCAGCCCTAATCTGTGTCTCCTTTTATTAAAAATAGTAATGTCTTTTGTGTTGGATTAATCTCCTTTAATTTCTGCCACATTATTTTCTCTTATCTCTTTTTGTGGGTCTTACACATTTTGTATTATCCTTTATACTTTTTCTCTTATATATTCCCTCTGTCTTTTTGTTCAATTCAATCTCCAAGACTATCTTAGAAATTTTCACAAATTTTATCCCATCCATTTTCAAGTGTACTTTCTTCTTCTTTGATACTTAATTTTTCATAGAATATTAACATTGTATAAATACAATAACCTTTCAATTCTCTCTGAAGATTTTGAGATTTATTTTTTTTTTTAAATTCTCTTCCCCGAATTGTCTGTTTCTCCCAGAACCTTTTTATTGTAAATTTGATCACTCCTTTTCATGCTGCAAACTTTCCACAAGTATTTGGAGATTCTTGATTGCCCATCTAAAGTTGTAAAGACTCTGATGTCTGTATATGTGGACAGAGCTTGTCAGTGGGCAAACTTCACTTAGGGAGATGGGTCAGATGGCTAGCCATAATTCTAAAGTCTCCACAATCCTTCAAAAGTCAAAAGAGAGGTCTTTTTTTGGAGGATTGCCAAGCTCCTTAGCAAAACCTGCACATTTTTTGTGTGTGGGAGTTGGCCATATTGCTGAATTCCAGGCAATATGCACATAGTGGTAAAGCAGGTAGGAGGGGATTTGATCCCATTGATTGTCAAATTTTCCATCTCTATTCCGTTCTTGCCCTTCATGTTACTTAGCATTTCCAAGTCCTGAACCTTCCTAAAGTGTAACACATAACAGGGCACCTGGTAACTTTTCAGTTGTGTAATAGCTCTCCATGGCTCTTCCAGGTTGCAGTTGTGTCTATTCTGTCATTCTTTCTCTTGAACCTTTTTATTGTCCAAAAAGCTGTTGAAAAATTATATCCACTAATAATTACCTTCCATATTCTTCGTTGTTGTGGTTTTTACCTTATGATCATTATTTGTTATTAGAACAATGATGTCTCTGAAAGATTGGAGAAGAATGTCCATAACCTTAAAACTAGAAGCCCTGGGTATTGCAGTACAATAATAAGGATTTTATTTTACTTATAATTATTTGAGCCAAAGGCCTAACATTGTATTATGCATCAAACAAAGTACTTTTGTATACTTCAATATATATTTTTTTCAGAAATCCAACAAAAATGATAAAACAATGAAAGATTATATTTCACTTTTTCTGAACTTTACCAAGGGTTGCTCACCATTTCAAAATATCACTTGCTACTTGAATTCCAAATAGCAACTCAATTATGTCAATCTGTACTTTTAGCTCTGGCTTTTTGGTGATTCTACATATATTTGTAAATATCTGACTTGATCATTTTTCTTTCAGTGTAGACATATTGAACATTTACATATTCAAATGTATATTATTTTATTATAAACTACTTCCATTTTATTTCATCCTTTATATTACAGCTAGGACATTATATTGATTTTGTTGAAATAAGTACCTGAGTACTTTACGTTATTTATGACTTTCATTTCAGAATAGTAAGGAGAGAATAAAAATCTTTATTGAAAAGTGAATCTTTTGTTCTGATAAGGTTGAGAACCAGTGATCTAAATCATAAACCTAATTTTTTAATGGCTTTTAGTCTTCATAAGGAACACAAGAATGAGTTTCCATATATTGGGTGGGGGAAAAAAAGGAACCCTGAACATTTATTTCTTTTCATTGATGCTTTCTAAAAGCAATGATTCAGAATTAAGTACCTAGAAGTATTCTGTATTCCTGCACGGGAGTTTAAATCAATCACCTTCCATCTACCTGTTCTCTACTTGATGCTTACTTAGATGTTCTCCAGCAGGGGTCAAGGAACCTTTTCTGTAAAGGGCCAGAGAATAAACATTTTAGATTTTGAGGGCTAGACTGTCTCTGTTGCAACCACTTTAATTCTGGTATTGATAGCATGAAAGCAGTCATAGACAATGCATAAACAGATAACCATGGCTATGTTACAATAAAACTTTATTTGGAAAAATAGACCACAGGCTGAATTTGGCACAGTTGCTGTTAGTGAGGATGTTTTTATCCTCTCCAATGGCAAAACCATTTAAACATCTTGAAATTTTTGCAAGTATTTTGGTATTCAAACCATTGTAAACTTGGTTTAGAGGTGTTAATATTTTTCTAAGATTTCCTTGTTCCCTATTTGGCTGTTTGCTGTGATGATTGATAAGCTTTATACATAGAAAGAAAGAAACTACTAATACTCCCTCACCATTCTTGGTGATGTTAAGACCCTTTACAAAAGCTGAGCCAAATAAAGATTCTTCCTAAGAAGGAATGTAGAGAGGGTGGAAAATACCTATAATGGATTAACCTAAAATAATTAATGATCAAGGACAATAATTTATGAGTAATGATCCAAGTTGTAATTAGTAAAGAGAAGGGACAGTTTTTTTTTAGAGTCTCATGAGTTATCACACATATGAAGAATTACTATGAAGAATTCCAAGGTTTGATGGTAGTATTCTTTTTAGCTTTGAAAATTTAAAAAGAAAGCCTTTTTTGTTCCTTAAGAAAAACTTGATTAGAGATTTACATGTAAGGAATAGCATGGTTTTAAGAATCAGAGATTCTTAAGGAGACATTGAAGTCAGCTTACAATGTGAATTATTGGAATTTCCAACTTTGAAAATATATGGATTTGATAAACATTGATTTTGAGCTAAATCAGATAACAAATTTGTTTTTCAATGATATGCACAAATTTGTTATGTATAAAAATAACTGATAATATTAATACGTTTCAATGCTGTCTTTAATGATAGATACTAAAGCATGACTTTTATTTTTAGCAGTTATTTTAGTTAGGCTTGGTAGGCACAAGCTCTGACAGTGTTGCCTAGTTTGATACATCACTTGTAGGCCGCATTGTATAAACTCTATTCCCTGCAGCACGAGTATAGATGATGACTGTCAACTTTGGCCTTTGACAGATGTTATCTAATGCCTAAAATATTCCCTGAAGTATTATTTTTTTCCAGATTCAAGTTTAGAAATGTGGTTTGCTTAGTGCAGTGCTTTCAACTGAGGGTCATTTTTATCTCCCAAAGGACATTTGGCAAAGTCTGGAGATATTTTTGCTTCTCCTAACTAGAGTATGCTACAGGCATCTGGTGCACAGAGGCCAGGGGTGCTGCTGTACTTCCTACAATGCACATCGCAAGCCTCCCACAACACAGACTTCTCTGACCCAAACTGTTAATGCCAAAGTTGAGAAACCCTGGCTTAGTGTAAAATTTGAGGATTTTTTAAAATCCATACCATCTTAATTAGGACAGTAATGCTCATCAAAGAGGCACTTCAATATGTTCTTTACAGAGATACTTAGAAACACAGCATTTCCCTATATGTCTGGATCACAGTGAAGTCAGTGGTTGTCCTCGTCTTTTCCCAGGCCAGTCATTCGTTTGTTTATCAGACGTTTAATGAGCACTTTGTTGGAACCTGGGTCAACTATACAAAACTGAGTAAGACTTGGTCTTAATCTAGATTAATGCTAGGCAATGAAGGTGACTGCACTGTTGTACTCTATGACTTTTGTCATGTTTTGTTAAATGACAGCAACTCCTTGGGCTTCGTTAAAAACAAGGATAGGCGTGTCATGAAATTTGAAAACTTCATTGACATTGGCAAGAGGATGGGGTAAGACAGTTGATTTATGGAATCTGTAGTTCTATTTTCTTGCTTAAGTAATCCAGAAACCAAAACTGCTAAAGGACCACTAGTAAGTAATGACTCTTATAGACAAAGGGATGCAGGAAATGACTTTTGTATGTTTATTTAAAAAAATGTGAACATTATTGCTATGTGTCCTCCAGATTTCATGTTGAAATTTAATAATTATTCCAACAATGTATCATCAGAACAAACTTTCAATGAAATTAACATTAAAGTAAGTTTGTGCCTATAGCACATTTGAATTTGTGGATGTATGTTTTGCAAAGACTCTGCTTCTGTCTTTAAGTTTTGGAAACTAGGACATAGACTATAGGCTTAGTTTCCAAATGTGGACTTTAAGATAATAGCTTTCTAAAATAAATGAAAATATTTTTTTATTATTGGACATATAAAAATATTTTTGTCATTAGTTACGTTGAAATGATATTTTGTTGTTTTTTTAAAAACTAATTTTCTTCTTTGTGCTATTAAGTGAGAAAGTAAGAAAACACCTAGAAGACCAATCTATTTTTACTGTGTAATGATCCCCCTAGTGGATGTGAGAAGCAGCTAGCTTCGAGATTTGCATAAAGAGGCAGGTGATGGTGGGTGAGACTTTGCTACTTGTTTCCCACTTTCAGAAGTGTTTTACAAGATCAAAACTGCCTTTACTATTTTTAATAAAGGAACTCCAAGTGATTAAATTGCCTTTTTAGAAAGTCTTAATGAGGCAGAAAGTGGTAGAAGTGCATAATTCTTTAAAGTTAGAAAAAGACAAATATTTTAAATAAAAGTTGGTGTGATACTTTTGTAGTTTCTTAAAACATTATTTAAAGAAAAGGATTTTAGCAATTGTTTTGTGTTATTTTATTTAAATTTGCTAGCTATTTAAAAGCAGTCATAATATAATCTGATGCTGCTCTATGTCTGACCTTGAGTTAGAAGATTTTTTAAAACAAGAATAACATGTGAAGGAAATTGATAGTATGGAAATTGATTACTTATGATGAAAGTACTGTTTAAAGACATGCTCTCAAAATAAGATGTTTAAGATAACTGTTTATAATACCTATATAATAAACTTTCAAAATAAAAATTCATTTTGATTGTCTAAAATGTTATTACGATATTAGGCCTATAGGTTTCAAATATGCGACTATTTAGAACATTAGAAACAGGAGGCAGGGAATAGAGATAGATACTTTGTGAGGTGGGGAAAACTTTAAAATATTGCTAGTTACAGAGAGCTAGATACCATCTTTAAGTAAAAAAAAATAGTGTTAGTGATGACCATGTAATAAGCTCAATGTCAATAGAATGTTACATTGCCTAAGCAAACAGTGTCATTACTTTCACTTCATTGTACAATACCTTGATGGTTCATGGAGCTGGTACTGTTCTGAGAAACATATCATTTAATAGGAAAATAGCCTGTTTCTCCATAAAGGACTTAAAAACTGGTGGATGAAAGTACTCTGTTAAGTAAGATTCATTTTTCAAATGCAGTATGTCAGAGTCATGTTTAATAATTTTTCTGATATTATGAAAGCTTGGATAAAATACAAAACAAATGCCTATTCTATTTATAAAAACAAGATTGCTGCATTTGCTAATAGGCATAATTAATGCGATTTTAAACTTTTTACTATTTTTGTTTTGCTTATAAAGATACCTTTAGAAAACATAACTGAAGAGCTAACTTGACAGAAGGCAGCAATATAATGTGTGTAACAGTGTAATCAATGACATAGAACATCATTCAGGTAATGAGAAGTTTTGTAAGTTTTGCTTGATTTATTGAAAAGAAAACCATATTTTTCAGTGATTAACATTCCTTGATGACAGTAATGATGATGCATGAATTGGATGGGGAGATAAGAAATGAGAAAAAAAAGGGATGGAAAATCTATAATTAACAAAAAAACATCCACAAACAATAATTAGTGTAAGGGAAATATATCTCTGAAGAATAAAAATGGAACAAAGTGAACAATGGAAACCACAGACAATTAGGGTGGATGTAGCTTGGATCATGAAAACGGTGAAAGGCAAAAGATAATGTAGTACAACTTGTACAGAGAAACAATGGAAATCTGTTCAACATCTCTCTTAAAAGGGCTCCCTCCCACACATATATTTATTCTCTTCTGCCTTTTCATTAGCATGTTTTCTTTAATTATTTCTAAGTTACAAGATGCCTGAGGAAAATAAACACTTAAGTTGATCTTAAAACTTTATTTGTAGCTCTACTACACAGATTTTCGATAAGCCTACATACTGTATGGATTTACTTAAACATTCCCTTGGCTTTGCTCTTGAGTGGTCTGCTGGTCAAAATTGCCTGATATTTAAATGTTACCATGGTGATGAGTAGTGGACACTGTCTTCGTTCTCTTTTTAATTAAGGAACAGATGCAGGTAAAGCTGATCTCTCAGTGACCCTCTTTAAGCTGGCATCCACACATTGATTGTTTTCAATTCTTTTCTCTCCCTAGCAATCTTAGCTTTGTCCTTTCGTCATATCAAGGTCTTCATCCTCTTAGGTTAAAGATGCGAGAACTTCTTTTAAACCTTCCTTTGGGAGCTTTATCTTAGAAGAAATAAAACGCACTTTTACTAAACACCAATGAAACACTAATGGATTTTTTTTTTCATCAAATTTCTGTGGAGAAATCACTGGATTTCTCCACTTTAAAATTCAGTAATATGTAAGTGGCAGTTCTTTAAAAATTCTGTACATCCTGTAAAGATCATAAATTTTCCTACTTACACTTTTTTGAAGAAACCAAATGCTCTTTCACATTTAGTGTATTTATCAACAAGGTGTATTTGGAAGGTATAAATAGTGTTATCAATTCAGTTATTCTTCCTTGGGCTAAGTACACTAATACATAAAAAAGTATTTATTAAATATTACATATCATGGCCAAAATAAGAAAAGAGTTGTTACCCCAAAGGATGCTCACATTTTCGTTGTATATGAGGGTGTTTTAACTGACAGATAATATGCTCTAGGTGAAAGAAACAAAATTTGGCTGGAGAGATTAGAGAAGAGGATTACTAGGTATCTAGTAGTCAGAGATGTAGGCAGAGTGCCAGGGGAATAGCATATATGGTAAAATGCTTGTCCTAACTAATTTTCATTCATTCCACTTAGGATTGTTAATTTTAACTCAATACTTTTAGAATTCTTCTTTATCTCACCTCAATTTTGTGGCAATTTTGGCTCATTTGATTTTCCTATTGAACTCATTGATGTTGGAAGACTAAGTAATCAAATTTATCATCTCCTTTAGGGTATTTCTAGTTTCTTTTATGCATGTTAAATAACATGAATTCCAATGCATTTTTCTTATTATTTTCCACCCTTTTGACCCTTTTGTCTTTATAATCTTTAGAAGATACATTTTGCATAAATTATTTTACATTTCACATTGCTTTATCCTCTAGATACCATGTGTACTTTTGAATATTTTCCCAATAGAATAATAGATGTAAGTATTTCTGTAAGTATCCACAATCCCACTTATCTACACAGTTTTTGGAACAATGTCTTGAAAAAGACACTTCTTTTTTTAAATAAACTTTATTGAAGTTTATTTTGCATACAAGTAACTGCACCCACTTAAAGTATACAATCTCATGAGTTTTGATAGATGTCTACAGCCATGGCACCACCCGTCCCATCAAATTACAGGACATTTCCATTCTCTCAAAATTTGCTCTTGCTTCTTTGTAGTCCTACCCTTCACTTCTGGCCCCAGGTAATTGCTGATTTGTTTTCTGTAGATTAGTTTGCCTTTTCTAGAATTTCATATCAATGGAATCAACACAGCATGTACTCTTTGTGTCTGGCTCTTTTAACCGAGCATAATCATGTTACTGTGTATATCAGTAGTTCATTCCTTTTTTTTTTATTGTAAGGTGGGTTTCATTGTATGGATGTATCACATTTCATTTATTGATTCACCAACTGATGTACATTTGTATTATTTCCAGTATGTTGGCTACTCTAAATAAAGATGTTGTGAATGGTTGGTTCACAACATGTGAACCATGTGAATGCATGGTTTTCTGGACATAGGCTTCATATCTCTTGGACAATTATGAAGGAATGAAATGCTGAGATGTATGGTTGGTGTATATTTAATTTAATAAGAAACTGCCAATGTTTCTAAGTAGATGTGATATTTTACATGTCTCCCAGCTGTGCGTGGGAGTTCTAGTTGCTCCATATCCTCACTGAAGTCAGCATTGTCAGTCTTTTATAAAATTTTAGCCATTTGAATTTGTACATAATAGTATATCATTGTGTTTTAGATTTGTATTCCACTAATGACTAATGATGTTGACTGTCTTTTTGTGTGCTAGTTGACAATTCATGTGTCTTTTTTTTGGGAGAAAAATCTGTTCAGATATTTTTCCCGTTTTTTATTGGGTTCTTTGTTTAATTATTGTGAGAAGTTAGTTAGTTGGGCTTTTATTTTATTTTTTTCTGGATATCAGTTCTTTGTCAGATACATGCATTACAAATATATTCTATCATTCTTTGACTTGCCTTTTCATTTTTCAACATTGTCTTTTGAAATACAAATAATTGTAGTTTATATAAAATCCAACTTATCAATTTTTTCTTTTATAGTTTCTGTGTTTTGTATCTTATCTAAGAAACCTTTGACTATCCTGAGGACAAAAATTTACTGTTGTGTTTCCTTTAACACTTTTTAAAATTAAGAAGTAAGTAGTATGGTAAACTAATCTCTTTTCTTACTAAGAAAAGATATTCTCAAATATTAGGGGAAAGAATGAAACATAATCTCCTAACTTTTAAAAAAGAGGTGGGGGGAATAATTCTTGGATTGTTTATGATGATACTAAAGCTTCTTTTTGTACTTTTTGGTGCTGAGAAAAACTTAACTGTGAATGCCTTCCCTGTCAGAAAATTCCCATTAATTTACATACTCTGAATACAGGGTCATTAAATGGTTAGGTGATTGACATGAAGAATTATCTTAGAGTTGAGGCTATATTTTATGTTGTTTATATAAAAATAGAAGTTTATCAAACATACATTTTACGCAATTATATTATATTTCACAAAATCCTTAGTGGTTTATAGATTTGGCATGGTTTCATCTAAATGTTCTGAAAAGCAAAATGGTTTAAATCATTATTTGTTTTTTATTAAACAAAAGGACTTAGGTGAAAACGGATAGTATAAACCCTAAACAACCCCAAACAAATGTAATTTAGGGGTAAGTTCATCTTTGACATGGCAAATAAGGTGAAATCGAGGCACTGAAGTGAATTTGTCAACTACCAACAATGTAACTGACATTATCAGAAAGACCAAAATAATGACTGCCTTAATTCTTCAGGGAGTAATATAATGTATCTCTTTTTCTTAGTAGCATTTTTTTGTTGTTGTTCAGAGACTTATAGACCATTCCAAAGTGATAATCTGAATAAGTCAAAATAATATTTCAAACCTGACAGTACTACATGCTGCTTAATCAAAATAATAGTAGTCTGCAACTTTATTTACTAACAGTTAAGACCTCCGGTTGTATGGCTGTCTGGAAAAAAAATGAAACAATTGAACATAAAACACAACTTGTGTATTGAGACATAGTATTGTCTTCAATATAGGCCAGTGCCCTGATTTAATCTGAGCTTATCTGCAGAAATCCCTTTTGGTGGAGACATTTCTGAATGAGTATTTCTGGTCCTCAGAAATAGCTTACATAGCTCCTCATTGGCTTGTGTTGATGGGATATCAGAACAGTAGATATTGCAGCATCATGAACTACCGTGTTTCTCCAAAAATAAGACAGGGTCTTATATTTATTTTTCCTCAAGAAGACACCCTAGGGCTTATTTTCAGGGGATGTGTTATTTTCCCCTCAAAGCCCCAGCTTGCAGCACGCACAGGATGGCCTGGACCTGACAGGGGGAGGTGACCTTGTTGGTGGGGCTGCCCGCACCTTTCCGGTCACCTCTGGGATAGTAGCTGTCACGATGGGGCAGATGAGAAGGGCTGCTCGTCTTTACCGCTCTGTGAGGAAATGCATGGGTTGTGCAGATATGCTGCATAGCCACGTCCATCACTAAGTCTTATTTTTGGGGTAGGGCTTATATTGCACAAATGCTTAGAAATCCTGCTAGGGCTTATTTTATGGGTAGGTCTTATTTTTGGGGAAACACGGTAGGAGTTACTGTAAGTTCCTTAAAATTTTATTTAAAAATTATTATTTTAATAACAAATTTTTGGAGATTGCTTACATTTAGTTTCCCAGAGTTATCTCTAGATTATAAAAGTATCTTCTCCAATGGGAAACTAAATTTTCTGCCTTTGAATGAAGGAAACCTATAGATGATATTTCTTACCACTGAAATAAGCAGTTGAACCTAACAGTAATCATTTCAGCATAGAATTTGTGAACTAATTTTATTGTGATAATCTTTTCTAATATCTATATTTCTCAACACATAAGTTTTTCAATTCTAGTGTTAGCATAGAGTCAATAAACTTTCCCATGTGTTTATTCACAATGAGCCAACCAATGACAATAGATACAATTTGTGTACTGTTTATATGAGGATACATTTGAAATTATTAAATTTTTAAAATAAACAGATCCAAAACTTGGTCATAAAGTGACACTCAAAACTTTCTCGTTTCCTCCTGGCTTGTTCTGGAAAAACAATACTTGAACAGTTTTATTCCTCCTAGCATTAAACCTCCAAAACTTTCCTTAACAATTTTGTCTCATCAGAAGCCACATATGCTGGCAAGGAAAAAAAATACTGGCATTGTTTTTCAGGAAGAAGATTGTGTTAATGAGCTACACTAAGCTCATATTTCCACTCAATCTTGCATGTACTCTTTAGCCCATATTTGAGAAATGCCACTCAAATTATCAGTCAGAGCATAACTTCGATATAGAAGATTGACTTGTTCATATGATGTTATATAAAGTTCCATGTATAATTCTTTCATAGGTTAGACAATTTTATAATGCCTTTATACTTTATTCTTCTCAGTTCAAGTGTGAATTAAGATAATGATACTGAGAAAAAAAATTGCTACTAAAGATATTTGTGTTCCTGAAAGCCAAGAAGACTGAATAATTTGTAAAAGGTAAAGCAAAGATTTTAGCCTTTTTCTCAAACAAAAAAATGGCTGCTCAGATAACATCCACAATTTACTCATAATGTTTCTTAATTTATTCCTTGTATATGAACCTCTCGTACAACTTATAACAATTAGAGGCATACTTTAATTTGCTTTGCAATTTGAACTTTGCAATAAGAGTGTGTATCTATTATGGATTCTCAAAGAAGCCTCTCGGTGGGTTCAATCCGAGATTGTCCTCCCCTTTCACATCCTCACCCTTCCTATGTTAGCTAGGCCTATTAGTCAGGGATTTCATTTTACCACCTCAAAACTGCTAAGGCAACCTTGTCATTGTAATTTTCACGCTCTTTCTTTTTCTTTGTTCTATATGTCAGTGAAATCTTATCTCCACAGTCTTCTGTCATAGGTTAATAGCTTGGAACAAAGTTCAATTAGAGTCTCTAACATAATAAAACAAAATGCACAGATGAAAAAATTAGTAGCCACTGCCCCGTATTTTATTCAAGCACTGTTTGTTGAATCTTGCCCATTGGTGAAACTAAATTAATAGATAAGATAGGAAATTGTTAAACGTGTGCCCACATGGATTTGGGAGACTTTAGTGCAACTGTATTATTCTATAAGATATTCCAATGAAATTGTAGTGCCCTGCAAAGTTTTTAGTGCAGCATTTAGTTCTCTTGATGATATGTTATTTAACCATATTGTTAAATCCAAAGAACTCTAGATAATGTATGAGAATTTAACAAATGAATACCATCTTAACATTTTTAAGCTTTTTGAAAAGAAGTTTTGGTTCATTTCCATATACCACATTTATTCAATTAAAATCACCTTTGCTAATATGTTAAGGCCATGGGTCATTGCTTGTACTTACTCTGTTCATGCTGCTGTCTGCTCAAGGTCATTGGAAATTACGTAGCAGAGAAATTTTCCAAAGAAACAAACGGTATTAGTGCAAATTTACTAGCTGGATTATTTGAAAAGAAATATATTGACACCACTGAGCATTATCAACAATCCCACTGCCATCACTTCCTCCTCCTCTACTCAATGAGCTGTTAAAAGACACAATTTGTTGTACTATGTAGCTAACAAGAAATAAATAACATGCAGCAGGTGCTACACAGGAAGGCACTGAGTGTTATTGTACTAACTGTGCCTGACTAATTCTAGCCAAAACAACAATTCTGTATTCAGTAAAGGAAAGAACAGATAATTTAATGGAGATTTGGATCCTATTTGTTCATAATGTCAGGGTTAGACTTGTAAAATAGAATCAAGCAAGAGACATGGTTAGAAGAAATCCTCTGCTGTGGAGATTTATACTCAACTCATGGGGATTCCATTTAATGGAAGATAACAGTGTGCACATGATTTATAATATTGGATAACCCAAGTTTTCTATATATTTTTTAAAAGACTATGTGATTATATTGGCACGGATCTATCCTCTACATCATGTTTCTTTTAAACTCATGTTAAAACTAACTTGCATTCTCTGAGCGAATCATACCAACTTTAGTCTCAAGGAAGGTAAGAAGCACAAGATATTATAGGGAAATAACATTGGAAATGACATTTTATCATTGATAATATGCAGAGAAAATAGTCAACATGGGATTTTGAATGATTTAGGTATTCCTCTTCTCTCTCCTATCAGTGAGTTTATGTATATTTTTCATCATTCATTTATGCGATAATTACTGAGTGCCTACTATATATCAGGAAGTGTGGACAGAGCAGACACAAGTCAAATGAGGTTCTGCTCTTTTGGTGACTGGTTTACCTGGGAGAAGTAGACAGTCATTAAATTTAAAAAAGGTCATTAGAAGATGAAAAGAGAGTTAGTTATTAAGGCTAGAGAGAGAATGCAGATATTTAGAGCTTCTAAACATTTCCTTTGATCTGAAGGACAAGAATGGGTCAGTCATGGAAATCACAAAGCAAGATTTTCTTGAGCAAAGAAAAGCAAGTGAGATGTCTTAGAGGTGAGTGAAGTGTTATCATGTTCAAGGCACAGGGAGGAAGCTCGCGTGCTTGGAATATTGCTACTGGTGTGGAACATAGTTAGGAGATAAAATTGGAGATGTAGGCAGGAACCAGATCAATGGAGGGCCTCTTAGGTAGTGGTTCAAAACTTAGTTTTCATTCTAAGAGCAATAGACATTATTGAGGGATTTTAAGAAGGTGAATGACTCATGCTAATTGATTTATTAAATAAAGATCGTTGTCCACTCTGTGGGAAAGGGTTGAAGAAGGTCAAAAGTAGAAATGGAGGGAGTCATTAGGAAGTTATTGCTATAAAATTGATAGCTTGTGGACTAGGATGGTGATTGTAGAGAAACATGGGGATCAACGCATCTTGTGGGGGTAAGGCTGACATGATTTGCTAATGAACAAGATGGGATATAAGAGAAAGAAAGAGATCCATAACTCCATATTTTTGGACTGGACTCTAGGTAGATGCAGATGACATTTAGATAGGTATAAAATGCTTGAAAGATCCAGATTTGAGACAATCAAGAGTTCTGGGTGCTCTGTTTGGGTTTATTAAGGGTGCAAAAGCCCTATTATATATCAAAGCAGAGATGTCAAGTCAGTTATTAAATATAAGGATCTGAGGTCAGAGGGAAGTTCTGAGTTAGAGATATAAATTTGGTCATCAGCTTATAAAAATGGCATTTGATGCCATTGGCCTTAATAAGAATACCTGAACAGAGTGTAGATAGAGAAGAGGTCCCACAACCTAGATTGAGGCACTCAACTGTTAGAGCAATGGAACAAGACTGAGTAAGAAGCAGCCAACAATGTAGAAGGAAGCCAGGAGAGGAGAAAGTACCAGAGTGACAGTCAACTGTGTTAATACTGCCAAGATACGGATGGAGAACTGATTCTGGTGAAATATGATCATATTTAACTTTGAAAAGAACCATTTCAGGACAGTGGTAGGGAGTGATAGCAGATTGGAATAAGTGGATTTAAGAATGAATTGGGTGGTTTGAAAGCAGAGAAAATGACTTTAGAAGTGTTAGTAAGGAATTTTAACTGTGAATAGGAAGGCTAAAAAAAAAAAAAGAAGAAGACTAGTGGGAGATCTGGAGCTCAAGGGAAGTTTGTTTGTTTATTTGTTTTAAGATGGGAAATAACAGAGCATGTTGAATATACTATTACCCTTTATCCAGTAAAAGAGAGAGAGTGTAGATGCAGGAAATGGTAGTAAGAACTGAAGTAGAGTATTTTAAAAGAGGAGTACCACTCAGTATAAGATTCAAAATTCTGCGAACAATATTTGTACTCTTGCATTACGTAATTTGACATAATTTGATTATCATCATAGAATAGCAGGATTGGAAGGTGCCTTTAGAGCTCATCACATCCTAATTTCTCATTTTACAACTGGCCAAACAAAAGTATAGTTAAGAGGTGAAACTTACACCTTGTCTCACAGCTAATTCATGAATTGGAGGAGTATCCAGTCAGCACTATTTATTAATAAAAGAGCACTGTAGGAAGGAGAAAGCCTTTTGCTACTGAATATTGTAGGAAAAGTTACCTTACTAAAGGAAATTTTGCTTTTGTTTCCACATTTCTAGATTTGTTCTAGAAGAACATTTAGTTTATCAAAGCAGTGACTGCATTCAATCCATTTTTGTAAATGCTTTAGCTATTTCTCAAATCCTTGCCATGTTGTAAGTTCTGTAATTCATAGGTGGAGCCTATCAGGGGGAAAATGAACTTGGCTAAAGGATCAAATTGATACCAATACCCCAAGCAATTGAACACTAATATATGTGTTAGTTTAGTTGAATAAACATTTCTCCAAACAAGATATACAAATGGCTAACATGCACATAAAAAGATACTCATTGTCATTAGTTATAAGGGAAATGCAAATCAAAACCATGATGACATACAAATGCATATCCACGAGGATGGTTATAAATTCAAACAAACAAACAAACAAACAAACGGAAAAGAACAAGTGTTGGTAAGGATGTGGAGAAATTGGAACCCTCAAACACTGCTGGTTGGAATGTAAAATGCTCCAGCTGCTGTGGAAAACAGTTTGGCAGTTCCTCAAAAAGTTAAACACAAAATTACCATATAGGATAGCAATTCTACTCCTACATATATACCCAAGAGAAATGAGCACACACACATACACATGCACACGCACATGCGTGCACACACACACACACACACACACAGAAACTTGTGCATATTATATAAATATAGTAGCATTATTCATAATAGCCAAAAGATAAAAAAAACAACCCAAATGTTCATCAAGGGATGAAGAAATACATAAAATATGTCATATACATACAATGTAATATTATTTAGCCATAAAATGGAAGGGAATTTTGATACATCCGACAATATGGATGAACCTTGAGGACATTATGCTGAGTTAAATAAGCCAGTCGTAAAGGGACAAATATTATATGATCCCACTTATATGAGATATCTAGAGTAGTTCAATTCATACAGACAGAAAGCAGAATGGTGGTTGTCAGGAATTGAGGGGAGGGGGGAATGAGGAGTGACTGTTTAATGTGTACAGGGTTTCCTTTTGGGGTGATAGAAATATTTTAGAACTAAAGTTTGTGATTTTACAACATCGTAACTGTACTAAATGCCATGGAATTGTACAGTTTTAAATAGTTAAAATGGTGAATTTCCTGTTATGTGTATTTTACCACAATAAAAATGAAATGGTCATAGTAACAATGAATAGAATTGATCCTTTAGCTTGGTTCTAATCAGTAAGAAAGAACTGTTTGAGTCAGAGATTGGTAAATGATAATGTTGGAATACAACGTCAGATACTAAGATGAAGAACTCATCTTCCTCTTATGGAATGAGTTGCTGTTTAAAAAATTATTTTTGACAGTACAGTCAAAGTGATTCTAATTCCAGAAGCAAAGGAAGAGGCATCAGGAATGTTCTGTCAGGAAAGCTAACATTCAGACTGTGTTTAAGTTCGAGAAGAAAATCTAAAAAACGAAGGAGAGGATAAGGCAAAGAAACCTCCCCAGACCCCCAAGTGTTGTCTGGGTTGAGAAAGGAAGATATCAAGCAACTACTTGAGAAAGATAATGTAATATTAACGGAGCTAAGAAAGAAAACAAATACTCAAATTCTACTTTGTTTAATGGTAAAACCCAGTAATTTGTAGACTTTTTTCCCTTTCTCTTGATTTTTGGAACCTGATTTTTCCTGGAATAATTAAAGAAGGAAGGAAGGAAGCCTGCCATTCTCGCTTTCTTTCTCTGTCTCTCTCTGTCTCTCTCTGTCTCTCTCTCTCTCTCTCTCTCTCTCTCTCTCTCTCTCTCTCTCTCTCTCTCTCTGTCTCTCTGGTGTGTGTATGTTGGGGCTGGAAATATGATAAGTAGGTAAACGAGGATTTGTAAGGCACGGTCTTTATATTCAAGACAATCTCCAATCATTCCCAAAATGCAAGGTATACTTTCACATGGTTACCTTAGGGAAACAAAAGAAAGGTGGAAGTAGCCAAGACAATTTTGAAGAGAAGAAGGACAAAATTAAGGGGTGACTTTCTCTAAAACATTGTAACTTATAGTAAAGCCAAAATATTTAGACAGTGCCATCATATAGGCCAGAGTGTGGAAGAACTGAGAGTCTAGAAACAGTTAAATTCATATATAAATGCATTATACATAACGGTCGTGGCATTAAAAGTCAGTGGGGAAAGTATGGGCTCTTCAGTACATGGTGCTAGGACAATTGGTTATCCATATGGAAAAAAGTAAAATTAGATCCTGGTGACAGAATAAATTCCAGGTGGCTCAAAAACCTTAAAGTGAAAAGCAAAACTTTAAAAATCCTACTGTCAGAAATAGGAGTATTTTTATGACCTCAGGTTAAGGATTTCATAATGGAAAAAGATTAGTAAATTTGGCATCATTAAAATTGCATCTTCTATACATCAAATGGTACCACTAAAGAAACAGAAAAACAAGCCATGGATAGGAGATATTGGAAAAGCCACCAAAGGATAAACATTTTAGAACTTCACAATTTAGCAGTAGGTAAAAGACAACCTAATAACAAAATGGACAAAGGTAATGAACAGGCATTTTACAGAAGAAGAAACATAGATGTCCAATAAAGTGATATGCAACGTCATTAATTATGGCAGAAGTTCAAATTATTAATAAAAGGATACACCATTTCAAAAGCATCAGATTGCCAAGAATCAGTGTCTGACAATTCCAAATTTTGATGAGAACACAGAACAATGAGAACTCTATTATAATCTTAGTGGCAGTATAAATTTGTACGACCACTTTGGAGAGCAATTTGGCAACATCTAGAAGTTAAAGATGCGCATATGGTAGGACCAACATATTCATTTGATATAATGAATCTTTTTTGAACAGAATGAAGAAAGATTGCTTTGAAGGCATTGATCATAGAACATCCAGTTCAGTGACATTTTAACTAATGGGATAGCCCTAAGCACAAAGTATTGATTAATGGATTGGATAAGGTGTTGTATCAGTTAGCATTTTTGATGACTGATAAACCACCCCTAAATGTAGTAGCTTAACATGGCTACCATTTTATTTAGCTCATGATTCTTTGGGTTGGCCAGAATGGCTGAGACTGCTTATACTTTGGGGCTTCTCACCATGTGGTCTCACCTCTTCTAGTCGATTAGCCTAGGCTTCGTCACGTGGCAATCCGTGAGTTCTAAAGACCAGTAAGAAAGGACAAGTCCCAGAGCACTTTTTTAGACCACTGCTAATATTTGGTGGTCCAAAACAAGAAACACATCCAGAACCAAATTTAGGGGTGGACAAATAGACGCCACCTCTTAATGAAGTTGTAAAGTCACACTGCAAAGGGATATTTATACAAGTATGGGAAAAATTGTGGACACTTTTGTTGTCTACTACAGGAGTCTTTATACAGGTACTTGGTCTGTGAAACTTTTACTTCGATGCAGCTCCTTAATTTAGGGGAGCTCAAGCTGCCGTTTTGAGTAGAATGGCTTTACCCCCATTTTAGGACCCAAGACCATTCGGTGTAACCAGTTTCTTCCAGTCAAAGAGTCTGAAGGCTTCCTGGGCATGACCATCTATACTGGGGTAGGGTTAATGAAGCAGCCCACTCCAGGGTCTGCTTTGATGTCCAACCTCTAAACATTAGGAGGGATCGCTTCTCGAGACTGGGGAAGAGTATAATTTCTGCTTTCTTAATAATGTGAAGGCCTGGTTTGTAGGAAGAGAGGTCCCCTTATGTGGAGTCTTTAAAGTAAATCTAATAAGAACTGAAAAAAAAAAAAAAAATCAGCAGCATTTGCCCTAGGCCTGGAAAGCCAATAAGTTTTTCTTTAGGGATTTACTTTTCCCCAGAATAGCAGAAAGGCAAGACAATGAATCACAAAAGTTCAGCCACATTCACTTTTCTGTAATCTGAAAACTTTCTCAGGAATCAGGGTGGGATGAAAACCCAGGTTCTTCTGGTCAGATAGACTTCACTCTTCTTTGGCTCCAACCTTCTGGATGAAATTTGGTTGAAAGTATTTAGCAGTACTGAGTGGTCACCAGCTGGAATAGCTTCTAATTGTGATAAAAGATAATGGTTGTTGGGGTGTGAGGGGGGGAGAAGGGAACAGACTAGAAGGACATGAGAGAAAACCTTAATAGTTACCGTCCATTTGGTAGCTGAGGTACAGGTCATCAATGTTTTCTTCTTTATGTTTTCTGTAGTTCTCAATAGCTATAATGAGCAAATATTATACTAAAAATCAGGGGGGTAATTTTTCCCACAGCCAGGATTTAAATCCAGGCCAGAGACTACAGAGCATTCACATTTATAACTAATATCTATTTTAACCCTATATAGGTATCACTCTAAATGTTCATTGGATCCATCTTAATATTATAAGGAGTTCAGTTTGGCTCACTGTGAGAAAGTATTTTCTAGGCTGTAAAGTAGTTCAAAAATGCAATGTTTTGTCAATGAGTAAATACCATCCCTGAAAGCATGTATGCAGAGGCTGGATAAACAAGCAATATTTTGGAAAGAGTTAATAGTCTGATTGCAGAGATCAGGTAGGTATCGTGGGGGAACTTGCACTAAATGGTCAGTAGATAAAAAAGGAGGGGATATGTGGACATAGAAGGAAATGGTTAGAAGAAAGAAATGGCTAGATGACACTAGAAACCTCCACCTAACCAGGATTTTCAGGTGTCATAACTCAAATGATTTGATTCTCTTAAAGGAATGGATTGTATTTTCAATCTTAGCCTGGGTTTCCTATATTCTAATAAGTCATTTCTGCCATTTTTCTCTAACTCATCTGATTACCGGACTATTTTATTAAAATTTGCTGTAAAAGAGCATTTTCTATCCACTTTATGCTTTTTTTATTCTAGTTTTTATTTTCTGTACTTAGTAACTTCTCAAATTTCAAATTCTGCCATTAGCTTGAACCAGAAAAACACTATGGATATAGTATCTGATAACATATATTAATATTGTTGTGATATAGAATTATCTTTCATTCATCCTATATTCTCTTTATTGTGTCAGCTTCAGTACAAGACCTGTGATATTTGAAAACACAAATATCTACTGTGTACTCCTCTGAGAAGTCAAGCATCTCTGAGGTATTGTGATTTCCTGTCAGACAATGTCACAAAGCAAGTTTTGCTTTTCAATTGGCGAACATAGAACCAACGTTAAGAATACACTTGGGCTTTGTTCTTCAAAAGTTACTCTGAATGACAAAAGAAAGGAAGTAAAGAAAATATAACAGCAGAACTCTTGCTTGCTGGAATGTTTTTCAAGTTTTTCCATAAGGTGTCGACACTTCTCTGTCAACTTGTAGCCTTGAAAAACAAAAAGCAGTCCTGTTTGTCAGGTGTTCTGTGGCCTCCCTCCCCCACCTCTCCTAAAGGCTCAGAGCTCTAGTTCAGATGTTTCATTGTTATGCAATTTATTCTGTCTATAAATGTCATTTCTCCACTATCTCATGATTTGCTTTTAGATTGGATGTCTACAGCATGTCGCTAGATATCCTGCAAGGGCTACACCACAAATCTTGCTCTACCTTGCATTGATGGTATATTGGTAAAATTAAGTTGCTAACAAAAATAATGACACAAAATATGCCTATACTTTGGTTATATTGTAATCCAAATATTTGTATATATTTTAATACAATATAAATATGTTTTAATACAAAGATCTGGATTGTACAATATTTTGATTTTTTTCATTGAGGGGACTCCTTGATTGTACAGTTATTTTCCTATTTTTTGTATTTTCTTTACAGAGAATTGTGATAATACATCATTTTTTTGTCCCATTTACTGGCATTATATATGTCTCTTCGAGCTCTTGCGGTGATTCAGTCAGTGGTCTTTGACAAAACAGTAAGAAAGAGCACTTTATAATTCCAGAAGTGTTCTTGGTGGTCACATAGAAATGTAGGTGAATGTGAGTTTATGCTTCCCTTTTGTTAGCCAACTATCATTCCAAAGTGAGGTAAATTATTACCCTCACTGATCTGGGGGTAAGGATTTGGAGAGGGCACTTGTAAACGATAGCTCTGCTGGTTTTAAAATCAAGATCTAAGTAAATAAAAAGAGATGGACAATATTTCAATAAGGTTTTTATTAAAGATAGCATTTTTGAAAAATGGGATAATCTTCATGTTGTGGGATTTCAAGATATTTTAAATCAATGTTATGATTCTGCTAAACATCTAAAATATTTAGTCATTAAAATGTCTATTTTGAGTATACTGGTTCATTATTCTTACGTTGTTCTACTAGTCTTTTGTATCAATTCCTTTCACTAAAGGAAAACATATCTATATGCCATTTTCCATTTTCTATATAATAGAGGTAGTGTAATAATTGCAGAAAGCCATTAGAACCCCTTTATAACCCTTTTATTATACCAAACAATTGTGGTGGGCCAACTAACCTTCCAGAAAAGAAGGAAATATAGTAGCTGAGAGTTCCCATGTTCAGAATATATCCTTCATTTACTTTAACTATTCAGGTCTCATCTTAAAGAATTCCTTATAGGAATCTCTATGGCAATCTGGTGTTTAGACCAGAGAGGAAATCACATAAGGCATGGGCATTTTACCAGTCTTTCTGCTCTTTGTCATATGCTGTTTGGTTATCACCTAGAGGGGACTTCTGTGCCTCAATTTCCCACATTTATCAAAGATGACAATATAGCTCTGTAGTTAATTATAAAAATAATTTAACAAAAAATTAATTTTTCTATTTCATTAACGTTTTTCTATGCATGAATAAAATGGCATATATGTATAGTCATATATAAATTTCTAATATTCATACATAAATATAAAACTTAAAGCTTATTCTTTAGGATGGCAGGGCATTAAAATATTCATGCCAGTTTTTCCAATATATCAATTTGTGGGACTAGATTTGGCAAAGCTATCATTTGTAATGACGACTGTAATGCAGATGGATTTTAGTGACTGTATATAGAAACTGGGGGGAAGGGAGTAGCAATCGTTCTTTGTTTTTTAGGATGAAGCAGAAAAATCTGCTCTTTCCTATATATGGAGGAGTTTGTTAGAAGCAAGGACTAAAATAAGGAATTACTGATCAGCTAGAAATTTTATTCCTCTTATCTTTCTACTTCACTAATATTTTTATCTTCTGAGAATGTATGGATATTTTTACATAGAGGTATTACCGACTTTTGGATGAAACCAGTATTTTTCATTTGCAACCAGGAGTATATTGCTGGAGTTATCTAAATACTCTTTACCGAGTCATCAGCAATTTTCTTATAGCCAGGTTAGGCACAAAAATCAATAATGAAATATAATGTTTCATTCTTAAATTGGCAATGATTTCCAATGTGGCATACAACTTTTCTATGGGATGTGATGCAGAAGGCCAGTGAAGAAGGCACTTTAAAAAAAAATAATACTCTTCCCCTTTTAAAAATATGTCCCTAATTAAAATTTACTACCATAGCGGACCACTGTTATCGATAGGATTATATAATAATTCCTCAAATGTGTTGGGGTGGAAAAGTTTGAGAAGGACTCGTTTAGGAATGAGATGATGTCTTATCAATATAAAAATGTGTAGCCATATTCAAATAATCTGAAATGGTAGTGATTAGCACATGGGTAAATAGAAAAAAAGACAAAAATGAATCCCTTAGGGATTAACAAATCACATCTTCATTAATATCAGATCTCCAGATTATTCACATAGATTCGTCATCAAATTCATATGTGTTTCCTCTCGGTGCTTCTCTTGTTCACCAACTCATATTTTAGTATCATTTCTTGATTTACCACGAATGTGTGGAAAGGTTTGATAGGTCAATGTCTGTACAAACCTCACCAAGGCAGCTTTTGGTAGTGGAAATTGTTTGTACTAGACTGTTCTTATAAAAATGAAATTCTTTTACTATGTCATATAAATGACAACAAATAGACAATTTTGCTCAGACTGCTTATTTGGAGCTCATTATTACAGGGAATAAGGAAAAGCCCATCTTCAAAATGAACCGTTTTCACTAAAATGTATGTTGACCTTTAGATTGATGTTGAAAAATATATAAGATCAATAAGTTTTTGATTCAGTAGCCCTGTGTTGTCACATCCTTGATTTAAAAAAAAAAAAAGAGGTGAGATTTATGAAAAGGCACAATTACACTTTCTTTAGTATTTCTAAAATATAAGGGCAATGATTATTACCCATTGCTCACAGCTTTCCTCGGGGAGGCAAGTGTCTCCTGCTTTTTGGTCCATTTCTGAGACATCAGGAGAAACTCTCTAGTTGGAAAACTGTATAAGACTAAAGAACCCCGTCTCTACTTCATTACACCCGAGACCCTGTAAGGGTCTAGGAGGAAAATAAGAGATGCTTTTATTTTTGCCTGTTGTTCATATATATGGAGGGTGTGAATATTTAGAGCAATCTATTTTTAAATTCTAATCCCCTTCAATATTTTAAAAGGAAGATTTCCAATAGAAAAAAAAAAATTAAGAATCTGCTCCTAGAAAAGAAGAATATTCCACATATTCTAAGCATATATCTACAGCAGTAAATGAAATGATTGCAGAATTTATAAACCAGGGTTATACCTTAATTTGAAGTTCATCATATTATTCCCAATACACCACATTCACAACTCCTTTTCGAGTGTTTGCTGTCTGCTGAGATAAAAACCATATTCTTTCTCTGCCATTTTAATCATTTTATCAAAGATAAAATAAACTCATCCACCCTACATAGACCTTTACACCCTGGTAACTGAGTAAATCTGCCTGACTTTTGTAGGCAAAGCACCCGATTTGCTTTACCTTGTACACTTTCATAAACACACAAGGTAAAAATAGAAACAAGAGAAGACGAGTAATAAAGCTAAGGGGCATTTATTGCTTCTTACTGTGTTTTTGAATGTGTGTGCAGGGTGTGTGTTGCAATTAAAGCATAACATCTCTCTGAAAAATTGTCAATATGGCCCTTTGTCTTCTCACACCTGTCACTCATAAATTATGATTGAAATTTTTAGTGATTTCTGAAGTAATAATTATGATTAATTATTATTCCTATTGATTGTATAATGAAGAGCAAATTCTAAAATTACATATATATATATATATATATATATAGAGAGAGAGAGAGAGAGAGAGAGAGTGAGAGCGTGTACTTGATAATTCTTTAAACATGTGGTTGTACTGTAGCTGCTTGGGCAGTGTCCAACATGGAGAAACATATGCAGAAGCCCTTGGTAGTGAGTTAATGAAATGTATATTTTAATAATTTAGAAAAAAGGTCACTCTGAATTTTGTGAAAACATGATATGTGTGTGCCATTTTTGTTTAACTATCTTGGAACCCTGTCTTTGATTGATACTTTCGAAATATTCTTGAACTATCATTTGTGACAAAATTAAAGATTATTAGAATGAATGAATATAACATTTTAAACCATGAATATCTGCTTGTGTTTTTGTGTTTTATGGTTATGTGTTCATTGAGTTTGGAGATTCTCCCTAACTTTAGTAGATTTGTATGCAGTGACTAATTTAAAGCAAAAAAAAAAAAAAAAAAAAAAAAAAAGAGCTTCCTTGTCTTACTGGAAGTTTTGACTCTCTTCTGGGTCTTTCAGACCACTCAGATTCCACAGAAAGAACTACGGTTATCAGAAATGAATAATAACATATTATTAAAAAGGGTTTAGTTTTGTAGGCAAAGCAACAGTACCAGGGAAATCATTTCTGGAATTTTCTTTTTCTGACTAGCTCCATTAATTTATTTTTAAATTAGTTTTTCCTAAAACATGACAGTTTGCTCTTCTTCTCTTCCACCTTCTCCTCCTCCTCTTCCTCCTTCTTCATTTGCAAAATTCTGTAACCCAGAATCTATCAATTTAAGATTACTTTAAAAAAAAAAAAGCAAATAGATTTTCTGTTCTTGTGGCATTTTTTACAAGCACTATAGGAATTTAGCATTGCACCCTGGGTTGTTTCTGTAATCATTTCTTAGGAGAAACAAATTCTAAGAGTCTATGTAGCCTGAGTATATACTTATTATACTAGATACTTCAGAGGTTTTCAATTATTTCCAACTAGGAGTTTCTTTTCTTAACTAAGAGTTTATTTTGACAATGAAAAAAAAAAAAAAGTTGTACAGCGTTTTCCCTCCCTTAACAAATTGTGTTTGCCAATGCTTCCATTGGAAACAGAGAGAGTAATAGGTAGAACAGTTTAAAAAACATTTTGAATACACTTGGCTTTCTTAACCACCCAAAAGAAAACTTCTGATTTGGCAAAACTAGTTTGAGTTGAGAAATACTTTCAGAAGCATTTTACTACCAAGTAAAATATTTTTAGTGTAATTGAAATACCTTTTTTTTTTTCTACCAATATGCTTGCTTGTCTGTGTGGACAACTTATAATGTTTATCTTACCTGTGGGAATTATTTTACTAATTTCAGTGTGCTGAGTGAGCTTTTATTTGAGGAGGGTGTCAGAGGGGGCCATGTTTTCAGAGTTAATTTCTTTACCCATTTTTAACTTAATGGTAGTTTTTCTTTTCTGTCAATGGCAAGGTTTTCTTTTCCAAAGGAAGAATTTTTTTTTTTCTTCTTTTAAATATGACCAATTTGAAGCCATAGGTGAAACATCTTTCTAGAGACCCCCCCCCCGCGACTACCCCCCCTCATTTATTAGGAAGTAGTTATATAAGGGAAGAGTAGGCTGTAATGTGTATTTTGGACTTATTCAGCCCCTAACAATGAACACAACATATATTATGGCCAAATAATTAACAAAATATAATTATGTGAAAGTATGAAATAAAGTCCTGGTTTAACGTGATGATACTTGCAGTAATTCTTTGTGGCTAAGAATGAGAGTTCTTGAGCTCAGACTGCCTATCTGACAACTTTGATGTTTCCGTTGACTAGCTTTGACCTTGGGCAAGTTAGTTTTCCTCTGTAAAGTGAGCTCAAAACTTGTGCCTAACTTTTAGTGCCATTGTGAGAATTAGCTGAGGGTAGTGTATCTAGGACAAATAGAAGGGAGTTCTTGGCATGAGCCCCACACTCAATGGTGTAGTTTTATGTGACCCAAAGGTGCTCAGGTGAGGGGAAGAATTAGGCACGAAAGGGACTGAAATCCACCAGTTGCCCCTCTTGCTGGCCATGCTCTTTGATTGCAAAGGAGGTATCCTTTTAATTTGAGCAAAGGAAACTGATAGCACATTGGTGGCTCTGTATGTCAGCTGTTTTTATTATCCTACTGAAGAACACATGCCCTCCTTTTTCAGGCAGTCCTTGTGGATTTGAAGTCAGCCGGTGTTCCACATAATCATTATGACAGTGTTAACAACATTTCCTCCACAAGGTAGTTAAAAAGTGAATAAGGCAGATATCTCAGTGATCATATAATCACTTAAAAGCTCTTTCTCACATTACTGTTATTATGGAAAGCTTATCAATTAGTAAAAAGATAACTATAGTTACAATTTATCATTTGTAGAAAATTAAAGTAAAATGCATAGTGACGGAATAGGGCTATCCATCACAAAACAACTAGTGAAGGGCAATTTATACCTTTTGAGTTTCCCCTGGACTTGTAGAATTATATGGGAGGGAAAACATGATTAGAAACTGCATGAAGAGGACCATGTTTGAAATTGATGCTGATAGTTGATAACACCTACAAAGTTATTGTAGGATGGATGGATGTTTGAACTGTGGGTGTGTGCCATGTTCATATTTTACTTTCAATATTTTTCCCTGACATAGTGGATTATGAAATAAAATGTATAGAGAAATATTTGTAAACTAAGGATTCATTTGAATGTCACACATAAGGGCTTTAATCAAAGGACAATGAAGGAGCAAAATAAGGGAATCAGGAATCTTAGGTCTTGGAGAGAAACATAAAGTATGAAGTCTATTTTATTTTGAGGCTCACACTGGAGATAGAAGTCAGAAGCTCCCCTGTGTTTTCAGTAATGCTGAGGAATTACATGGGAATCCTGTCGGGAGGGGAGACTCTTTCACTTAACCATCTTACTGACTCCACTTCATTCTTCTGCTTCCCGAATCTAGACACAAACCAAATTTCTCTCCTTGGATGTATGCTTTCTCCACTGCCTCTGTCTGAATCTCACTTGGATGTGTTAGGTTGGCAATTTCACATGGTTCAGCCTTAGAGATACAGCCAGCCTGGTGTAAAACCTTTGAGATTTCTGTTGACTCCTTTCCCTCTGGCCACCATATCTGGTTTCCAAACCATACAGATTTTTTTTTCTCTCCTTAATGCTTTTCCTCCTTTCCATTTGCACTACAGAAACACCATGCCCTCATCCCTTCTCAGGTGAAATCCTGAAGTAGTCTTGGAATTTGATTTCTGGCATTCAGTCTCTCCCCACACCAGTCAACTGTACATAAGGGTAGCACTTAAGGACCACTAACTACCCTGTGGCTCCAGCCAGATTTCCAGACCTATCTTGCCCTAATTCCATATAAATAGCCTCATTAGAAAGTATTCCTTGTTATGATCCACACACGGTTCTGTTTCCTTGTGTTTTCACATTTTATTCCATCTTGCTCCTCCTCTGCCCTTTCTCAAATCTCAGCCAAAGGTACACTCAGTATTTCTGACTTTTCAACCACAATATGTTTAGCACCATGCTTTTCAGATGGGTACCCAATAACCTTGATACATTACACTCAGGATGCCTTTCATGGTACTGGGGAATGTACCCTTTTTACTTGTAAACTGAGAAAAATTTTATACCTATGTCTGTATCTACAGCCTTCACACAGTGTGAGTGATTACAATTGTTTAATTGTATGTTTTCCCAGCAGATTATAAACTATATTAAGACATCTACAGTGTATATTGTATAGTACCATTGCTTGGTATAATCAATGCCTGGCAGATAGCATATGCTTAGAAAATACTATAGAATAAATGTTTCAGAAAGTTGGTGCTCAAAACATGTTAAATCACATACATGTGATTATATATATTTATTGGTCTTTATAATCTAATGAAATAGTTATTATTACCATTTTTCCATGTGTTAAGGAAGGAGAGTCCTTTAATTTGCTTTGTAATGTTTAATCTTATAGGGGAGAATAGACATGAAAATTTTGTTATACAATTAGTTGAATTACTTGAAAAATTGCTATTAGCCATTTGATTAGGGAATGCATTTTAGTTTTATAACACATGCAAATTTATATACTATAAAGCAAATGGCTATTCCCACATTTAAGGAATTATACAAGTTCTGTTCTTTAATATGATGAAATAATAGAAAGAGCCCTGTTTTTAATCTTAAGGCAGCTAAGCAGATCTAAAATAACTGGGAAGTTTGTTGCCATTATTATCATTAAATGTATTATTAAATCTTTATGAAATCAAATAAGATGAGGAATGCTCCTCATAATTAGTGGTTTAGAATAACTGAAAAAAACTTACCAAGTGTATTAGTGATAAGAGGATTATCTGATTGAAATCTCAACAGCACAGATATCTATGACCTTAAATAAAAAGGAAAAATTAAGAGAAAAAAGGGCAAACAGTATTTTCATTTCTGCATTTCAGGTGAGATATCTATATTTTCCTTCTCATTAACTGTAGAAACCCATAGAAACAAGTCTCTGTGCAGCTCCAAATGCCCTCATTCCATTTTATATGGTATTTCCAATAAGGGCACTGTTTCTTGCAAAGAATATTACATCTCACTAATTGTCCTACAAATCCCATTCTTAATTAAAATCAAAATCTTAATCGTAACAACTTTACTATATGGCTTACAAATACGTGTTCTTCCTTTTTCTTGTTTGTTTGGAGGATGATGCTCTGGATACAACTTTTTTTTTTTTTTCCTTTCGAAAAGGAGCAGCCCTTGTGAGAAAAATTTACAGCAATTGATTTTGTTTGTTTGTGGCTGCAGCCATAAAAACTCCCAGGCAAAGCTAAATAGTGCTTGTGGGGCACAGGCCTGGTGGTTCATGGGCAAAAAATAAGTTTTATAATACTTATAATGCTAGACAATACGACAAGGTATAACAGTTCCAATTTCATCACTTGTCTCTGCCTTGCACTAAATTGTACACCCCATCATGCATATGCTGGCTATAATGTGACATATTTAATTCTGCATTTACTCTCTGCTTTGTTACACATGCAAGAAAATAGCAAGTCAGCTTCTCAAATGCCACGTACCAGCCCTCTAACAACAACAACAAAATTAAATACAAAATAAGTTTGAATAACAGTAATGGTGGGAAAATCTATCCCAGGGTTCATTCTTTTTACAGGGAGTTGGCAAACCAGGAAGAATAGACTTTGTCATGTGCAAATATGGTGACCATAAATGGTGCTGGAGGCTTTTCCCATTGTCCTCTGAGTTTGCCATGAGAGAAAGCGGGTGAGAGAAAGAAAGACACGTTTGATAGAGTTGTGAAGAACGTTTGAATGGCTATTGGGTGTTGAGCATTGTCTTGCAGTGACCTCAATTCGGTACAGTAGAGACCCTTGAGAGCACTGTCTGAAGTCACAATACCACTATTCTCCTCCATTTAGTAAAAGGGATTAGTTAAAAGGGTGACGTTCCGTGCAGAGAGTTCCAAGTATTCCATGAAACAAAAGGCTCTGAAATGTTTTTGAAGTTATTTTTAATTGAGTTGAACTAATTTAATAAAGGTCCTACGGAGGAAAAAAAAAATAAAGGAATGTGATTGTTTTATGATTCCTCACAGATGGAATGGACATTTATAGCATACTTCTCCTTTAGTGTTCCAGAGAACAGTAGCTCCATTTACAGCTACTGTTAGCAATTTAAAACTGCTCCAAAATGAAGTCTTTCAAGAAGTTGACAGCTTATAAATAAATCTGTCTGATAAAATTGAACATAAACTGCATCTGTGGTTAGTTTGCCAAAATTAATTCTACATTTAATTAGAGATAGCAGTCAAACATATTTAATAAAAAACAGTCTTGGAGAGTAAATCAAATGAAGTCAGATTTTAGCAGACGTTTTGCATTTTTTTTGCAAGGAGTGATGAAATGACCTCACCTCTCTGATTCCCAGTTATATGGCAGCATGAGCTCTGTAGAGTTATGGGGAAGCCAATGAGTTCACACTGTTTGGAAAGGTTCCTTGCTCAGCTTAGGATAAAGAGAGAAAACGATCATTTTGTGATTTCTCTTGATTTCATCACTAGGTTTTACTTTGATGCCATATGTATTAAATTCACAAGTTAATAAGCCTATTACTGATAATAATTACAGGGACCAAGCTAAGGTAATCCTAACTTACATATGTGCAAGTACATAGAATTGTCCTTAAAAAAACTGTGTTTACTTTTTTGGCAATATTGGTTTTTTTTTTTTTGCTTTTTTTAAATTTAGCCAACCCTATTAATTTAGCCAACCCTATTAAAATCATGCAGTACAATGCCATTTCTTTCCCTCAAAAGACTTTAAAAAATCAGCTTTGCTTATCAAATATTTGTGCTCACTCTACACAGTTTAAGCAATATGGCATAGCTGTGGAATCTTGGGGAAAAATGCAAAAACACACAGATCAATCAGAATGCAGCAAACAATATTTTGGAACAAACGTGACTTACAGTTCAAAGGGCAAAGAAGCAGATCTTCAAACATTGGGAGTTTCAACACACATAGTCCATAGTCCTGGGTGAGGTATACAGACAGACAATAGAAACTAGCAATAGCAGTCAAAGTTTCAAATATGGATTAAAAGGTATATGTGTCTGCACAACTGCATACAAAAATTAAAGTCAACTAAGCAAACTGGATTTTGATCATTTTAAGAACTGTGATGTTACTTTCTAGAAGTGTGGGAGAATTTAAGAGAAATATCATTGTGAGGGACAACATTGTTGTATTTAATTAACTTCAAATTTGGATTTGATATTAAACATTTATTTACTGAGTTCCTCTACATTCTTAGCATTGCAATCAGAGAGATGGTTAACCCATAGTAAATATTTTCCCAAAGTGTTCACATTTTGGTATCATGTAGTTATTAATCCCACTTCTGACTAAACTACACAAATGTACTTTTTTCAATTCTTCAACATCCATTTAGATATTTTGTGACTATAGAAAAGCATTTTTATTTTACACATATTAACTTGACTTCCTAGTAACTTTATCAAAATTTTGCTAACATTGTTGAAATAATAGGAAAAAAAGTAGTACAAACTTATTTCCAAAATGAAAACAACCTATCATTGTTTCAAAGTTTGCTGTGAGCCTTACATTGCTTGCGTGCTGAA
This sequence comes from Microcebus murinus, assembly GCF_040939455.1. Classification (NCBI taxonomy): domain Eukaryota; kingdom Metazoa; phylum Chordata; class Mammalia; order Primates; family Cheirogaleidae; genus Microcebus; species Microcebus murinus. The sequence continues at coordinate 79,819,856 of NC_134113.1, forward strand.
AAAATAAAACAGTAGTAATTGTATACAATACAGAAAGTTTGTGTATTAATTACTTTTAGTCTTTTTGTGGAATAATTATGCTGTTTTAAAACTCAGACTGATAAGGATGTTAATGTATTATAGTTGTTTAATCATTTGTTAAGATACAGATCAGTTATAGGCTATAGTTAGAAAAAAAAGTTATTAAAAGATGAGATGTACCAAAAAGAAGAGTTGATTAACTCAAATCGTGCTATAACATCTAAATAATCAATAACATATTCCAAAATACTGACTGATTTCCTTAATGTATATATTGGATCCCCCCCCAAAAAAAAAACAATTTTAATAAATGGTTTCAAACAAGTGTTTCAGAGCCATTGCAGGAGTGTAGGATATTATTAATGTAACTTTGTGGATAAATACCAAACGACAGTGCCTCTCATTTAATATAAATAAAACAATAAAAAACAGCTTTTTAAATTTTGGAAGCCCCCCAAAATGTAATATTTATTATTTTCATATCATATATTTTGTAGCTTCTTGGAAAACAACTTTTCTCAAAGTTTCATTTTACAACTTTGTTACAATTTAAAAACTGAACAACTTCAGAAACATGGGTTAACAGTTAAGTGGTTCCTTGTGGTTTTAGCAGAAAAGCCATTTCAGCAGTTGACTTTATTTTGGGCAAGCCATTTAATCTGGCTGGGTCAAGGTTTCTTCATCTTAAAAATGAAAATAGGAACTAAATAAATTCTAAAACAGCTTCTTGTTCTTTAATTTTATGATTAACGCATTTCTACCCATCCTACTTTTTCTCTTAACTTAAACAAATGCCATGTCTTCACATCATTTCCGCTGGCTTCATGAGGCGACCTTGAACAGAGCAAAACTAATGGAGAAGGGAAACATAAATCGCATCTGGACACAGCTGTAGCTTTTTTGTTGCATCATCAGGTGTGAAAAAACTAGTGGTAAATAGAGAAATAGGGCAGTTGATGCTTTCAAGACATTAGTTCAGAGGCACTGAGTAATAACAACATTTCTATTACAAAATTCTGTAGTGAGAATAAAACTTGTCATTCTTTCATTGCAAGGGAGGTTGAGAGGTTTGGTTAAGAAATACCTAAAAAGAAAGATATAGTCTGGGCGCGGTGGCTCACGCCTGTAGTTCTAGCACTCTGGGAGGCCGAGGCGGGTGGATCGTTTGAGCTCAGGAGTTTGAGACCAGCCTGAGCAACAGTGAGACCCTGTCTCTACTAAAAAAGTAGAAAGAAATTAGCTGGACAATTAAAGTATATATATAAAAAATGAGCCAGGCATGGTGGTGCATGCCTGTAGTCCCAGCAAATCAGGAGGCTGAGGCAGTAGGATTGCTTGAGCCCAGGAGTTTGAAGTTGCTGTGAGCTAGGCTGATGCCAGGGCACTGTAGCCCAGGCAACAGAGTGAGACTCTGTCTCAAAAAAACCCCCAAAAAACCCAAAAAAACAAAAACAAAAAAAGAAAGAAAGATATATATTTTAGACATGCCAAATAAAATTTGAGAAAAGTCTTTTAGTTCCTTGAGGTCAATATATTAGACATACAAGTTTAGGGCCTTATGGAGCACACACACAGCAAGAAGCTGTCAATCATCAATGACTCCACTTTACTGGAGGTTCTCACCATTTGTCACAGGGTATCCTAGACTCCCCACCTCTTATCTCTTGTTACAGATCCATTTATCTCATTATTGATGCCACTTATCTTTTAAAAATGCAAATCTGGTTATATAGTTTTCCTGATTAAAAACCTTGGATGACTTCCAGATGCCCATAGGATAAAGTATGAACACCTAGGCCAGGGAAGGTGAGAGAAGCCTTAACTCTGTCATCCCAATAGAGCTTTTCAGCCTCCACGCTATGCAGTCTTGCCCCTGTCTAGGATGTACAGTCTTCCATTCAGTGATTCAGTAACTATGGCTCATATTCAGAAGCCACAAGAAACATCGTCTCTTCTGTCAAGCTTTCCTTTCTCAGGCACCTCCCTCCTCCCTATAAAAGCTGTACTCTAACACCTAGTACTTTAGTTCTGTCTGTCTGTCTGCTTCCGTCTCTTTCCCATCTTCCATAGCTAGTGTGCTTCTTAGTCACCTTTTTAAACATGTTTTTAAAAATAGCCACCACCAAGCACAGTATATATATTTAAGAATAAACACAGTAAGCTATGATAGCACAACAGACTGAGTCCTGTCTAAAAAAAAGAAAAGAATAAACATAGGAAAGTTAACATTGTAGGACAGTAAAATGCCACTAATAGATGAGATTTATTTTGTCGTCATGTGTTTTATGGAAGTCATTTCATCTATAGACATATTACAAATATAAAATTTATGCCTTTTTCTTAATGCTAATAATATGTCTGTGCACTGCAATTCAATGAAAATATAGATTGCAGTTGGTTTTTGATATTATTTAAATATTTCCAAATTATTCTGAAGGCTTTTCAGAGTGTATGTATTTAACGTAACATTCAGAATTGCTATGGGTATGTTGTTAAGATCTTAAATTGCCATTTTGAAGCCAAAACTGAAATTTTGTCTTCACTTAGCTACATATATGTATGAAAATACCTTTTCAAAGAGAAGAACCACCTTGTATAAATTAGTAATATCTTTTAATTGCCTCAAATGTTTCATTCCCATGTGGATTTTTGAAGTTGTGCGCAGCTTTGATGTTTTATTAATTATTTTCAAGGTGGCTTTCTTTCCAGAGCAAAGCATACATATTGATTTTGTGTATGATGAAGACTGAAATTTCTATCTTGGCACCGATACTTCTTGCAATCAGATCGAGTAAGGGTTTGATCGTTTTTAAGCAACTCTCCAACAGTTAACTGTTGGCTGCCAAAGTTCAATTTAGATAAGTGAAGGGGAAGAGTTTAGAAATTTCACACATTAAATGTGTGATGGGAAAAACCCAATATAATGTATTAAAGATGCAGCCTTTGGAAGGAAAACATGGAGTATCATAAGAATTGTGTGCCAGTCTCCAAAGGTTTTCAGTCAGGTTTGGTTCAGAGAAGCCCTTGAATGTGTTGGAAGCAGATCTTGGAAAGGGCTGTGTGGTGTGTCGGGGAAAGCACCAGAGTCAGTCTTGGTTACACATAGACTGTAAAGTCGACTGTGGGAGCATGACAAAAACTGGTCTGTGTAGTTTGCCACTGCCAATCTTCATGATTGATACAGATTGTTGGAGCCATATCTATCATATGGTGCTCCATATTGATTGTTAAATCTGCAAAAATGAATGATTTGGAGTGTGTTTTTCCATCCCATTGGCTAATTTTTTTTTTTTCTGTGTCAAAGAGTTTTAAAACATTTGACCTTCTCTCTCAAATCTCAGTTGTCAACCATGACTAGAAGGAAACAGTATCGCTGTTTATTCATAACACTGGGATAGTGGTATTGTAATCTAATTCTTAAGAAATATTGTGAAGGATAGCTTCACATCTGAAAAGTCATTGTATAAAAGGTTCTCAGTTAAGTTAGCTATTCCTATTTTTAGGGATGGTTTAGGCTTTTTTTTTTTTTAAATTGCCATCTAGACTTTAGGAAAGAGAATTAGAAATCTCATGCCAAATAAACTCCTTTAGAAGAGCTTTCAGTCTTACCAACTATTACAAAAAAAGGCAGGAAATAGCTTTGGATCTTTTTTAGTATTGGGATTGGTCCTATTTAAACTATAGAATTCAAATGCAATCAACACAGATATGAAAATACTTCAGACTTTCTCAAATAGAAAAAAAATTCTGCATGTTTATAAGGGGCAAGTGACATAGGAGAGTTTCCTTTAAATCGCCTATAATGTCAGGATCATTATAAAGTAAGCAACCAGAATGCTGGATTGTGCTGTTGGAAAGAACCCATGCAAGAATGAAAACAGATGGTATTATCATTTTATCCCAAGCACTGTGTGGATTTTTTTGGTCAGAGTCTGATTGAAGTTTCTGAAATTATTAAGTGGATAGATAATAGAGAATAAGAAAATGAGAGCACAGAGGGCCTGCCAAGTCTTTAATGCTCACTTAAACAAAACTGCCTGCAGGTTCAACAAACCCATGCCTGGGTTTTGTGGGTTTACAAGGTCCCTCTCCAGAAAAGTTGTTTTAGGTGATGGTCACCATTTTAATTAAAGGAATATCAAACTATATGTTTAGAAAGATAATAATAAGCCACTCAAACCCAGATGCTAGATGCCACACATGTTGGAGAAGGGCTATGAGAAGGAAAAAAAAAAACCCAAAAAACAAAAAATACTCCCTCATTCTACAAACTGGATTTAAATTAAACCAGTGGGGAAAAATTACTACCATTTTCATTTTCCATCTCAGCAGTCTTCCTCTGCATTTTCCTCACTCTTTTACTCCACACCTAACTATCTCTACACCTAACTGTCTCCGTTTCGTCCTCTCTAATTCCTAACTTCATTCCTTTTGATTTACTAACAAAAGTAATATATAGAGGGAAACAACAATTTGCCTTTGTGTTGAGGCATTTGTACATTATGTTTCTTTTGCATCACATAACATATTAGTGTCATTTCACTTTGGCCTCCTTGGCTCCTTTGAAAAATAGTCATGAGTTAAACCATTTAGCAAAAGTCCAACAAACAAACCCAACTCAAGCCATGAGAGTCAGTGAATACTTTCAGTTTGATTCCAGCTGAGGAGAGTTTAAATGTTGGGTTTGCTTATTTCAACAATATATTTTTTTGCCAACATGGTTTAACTATGTTTCTTTAAGTATCATTTTCTTACTTAAAATAATAAAAAGTTTCTCTGATTCAGGTGGGCAGCTTTGGATTATGGCTCCACCCCCTGTATCTCTGTTCGCAGTTTTGCAGTAACCACCATTAGAACTAAAAATTATTTTTTCATTCCTCCTACAGTCTAGACAAGTGAGATCATAGCCCTCTCATGTGAAAGAGTAGGCTTTTTAACTTATACTCTGGTTTCTCAAAGGAAGATATTGACAAATACATTCTTGAGTTTTCATTGAAGACTTCCATGGAATAAAATTGGGAAAACCTGCAGTCCCTGTTTCTAACTGGCATTGACTATTAATGAAGTAAGAGGTCTATCAGCAGAAGGCTAACAAATTTACCTTTGGAGAGTAAAAAAGCAAAGTAATCCAAAGAGTAGAAACCAAATTTCCCAGGTCATGAAGTAGAGTCATAAGATTTCTGAATAGGGCACAAAAGTTTGGAGAATAGTGTGATGAGCACTTCAGAGAAGTAGTGAAAGTAAATTCAAAAGAGTGGTTTGAAAAGCTTTGGATTATACTTTAACACATACAAATTTTGTTCATGTGGAAAAAAAGTAAGACTTCTTAAATTGAATATTGAGCTTTTTTTTTCTTTGTAATTTACAGAAATAAACATTGAGCCTGACACCAGGTTTGTGTGGGAGTAAGGTAAATTTGGGCTAAATGACTGATGTAGTGTTTGGGTATAAACATTGGATTCCATATTGCAACTGTCTGTCACTACTCTTGTCATTAATCAAATAGGTACTAAAATGTACAGCAATGTTTAACTGTATTTAATGTAGTTAGTTTTTATAATCATTGCTGGTAACTCTCCAGGTGCAGGTGGTAGTTATTTTTTTTTCCTGATTTAAGATTATGAAATCATTCACTGTCTTTCTATAGAATTAGAATCCAAGTATACAGGTTTGATTAGATCTGTTGAATTTGGTATCATTTGTGGTCTAGTGGAAATGCAGGATTTAAAAATCACGGACATTACTGAAATGTTGGAAGAAGAGGAAATAAATGTATTTGATTCTTGTGTGTGGCCCGATAAAAGATCAGCCATATCTATATTCTCAATTGGAAATATCGTAAATTTAGCAGTAAAAGTGAATTTGAAAAAACCAAAATGAAAGCAGTGTGGTTCTACTGAACTTACTCTATACCTTGTCTACCTTGAACTTTGATAGAAGTGAAGATAAACATATTTTGACTGTTAATTAACAGGTATTCAGTATCTCTATAGTAAATAGTAGTGTTTAATTTCTAGTGAACAATCTTTAAATCTCACGGATTTAAAACTTAAGGTTGCTTCTAAAGAAAATATCTCTTAATTTTCTATGCTGACCTCATTTTAATTGGTTCACTCTTTAAAAGTCATACTAAAAGGCCCAAGCAGGAAAAAAAAAAAAAAAGCAATGGAATTTATAGATTATCCAAAGAAGATAACTTGTTAGACCAGTAAGATTTTATCAGGAATTCATCAAGAAGTCATCTGATAGAAGATCCACCTTTTCTCTATGCTCAACTTTATTCTTTTGTATGTTAACTGTGAAATAACCAAAAACTGGGAGCAAGAGTAAAAACAGCAATAAATAAGTAAAAAATATTTTCTATTCTTTCTATGGTTTTGTTTAATTTCTTAAATTCATTGTGCATTATTCCTTTTTTTTCCCTCTCAGAAGATGTCAAAAGTATGTAATTGGAGCACAGGCACTAAGTAAAAGGTCTGAATTTGAATCACTATTGAAAAATTCTGGTTTCTAATACAGATGTTTATTTGAAAATGATGGATGGTCCTTCAGGGACCCTGAAGTGTTTTCATAGATTCTCATGGCTGGTTGGCAGTTTTATTGAAAATGGCTGTAAATCAGGAAAGAAAGCTGCAAATACATTTCACATCGTCTTTAGAGCAACAGTAAGTTACCATCCCAGAAAATGAAGGGCCATTTTGACAGAGGGTAGCATGATAAGGTGTTGAAATGGAAAAAAACAAACAAACAAAAAAAACATGTTCCCAGACATGACCCCAACAGTTACTCATCAATAACAGTATAAATGAAGGAGTATGGAAAGGAAAGATTAAAGTCAAGATTGTCCATGGGGTCTAAAATTTAAATTTTCAAAACCGAGTGTTTGTTTTTTGGTGGTTGTTCTTTTACAAGATGTTTATTGACTAGCAAATTGAATTTGAGATCATATGCTATAGGAACCAGGTGAACTCACATTCTCCAAATGCATCTGTTGTTTGCTTCTTCCAGAATAAATATTACAATACTTGATGAACAACAGCTGGAAGGCTTGCATGTGGTTGCATTCCTCTTGGGTTCACAGGATGAAATCACTTGTGCACCATTGACAATTTTAAATGGAGAAGAAAAGTGCATTCCATCATAAGATGACAACAAAATTTTTTTCTTTGCAAATATATATTCCATTTTTATACTTCTTTGAGCTATACATTTTAGGATAGTGAATGGTTTGGAGGACAATGTGTCCAACATTCCAACACAGATAAATCCAACATTCTTACGACTTATCTATGTTTTATTTTTTTAAAAAAAATTCCAATTGCTCTTCTTGTGAAGTGGGTTTTAAAAAATTAATTGATAGTAAGTGCCCAAGTCCAGTTTGACAATGCATTCAGAATAGAAGCAATTCAATCATTATACTGCTAAGTGATATTTTATAGATATTTTATAGCATGTGAGTCACTTTATGAATGTTTTGATTTATTTCACTGTTTTGGGCGAGGAGTAGGTTTTCTCCCTCAGTGTTTCATGGAAAAGTTGGTAAAATGGTGCTAATGGGAAGAACACTGGACTGTAAGGAAGTGGCTTTAGTCATACTGTTGCTACTGAAGAGCTTTGGGGTCATGGGCAAGGACTGTCAACCCCAGGACCACACGTCTTCTTGTCTGCAATGAATGGTTTTCATTGGATGATTCCTTTTCTCAAATCTGTGAGCCTACAGTGACTTCTAAATAGGTTTCAAGTTTCTTAGTATTTCCTGCCAACACTGATCTCATCCCTTTCTGACTTTCGCTGTAGGTATTATCTGTTCTGTAAGTTGTGATAGTTGATTATATTTAATGATATATTTTATCATATAATCTTTTGTATGGCAATCTCTTTTTTTCTTTCTTTCAGAAGCACACATTTTAAGAATATTCACTGTCTCATAAAGGTTAATTCTTATCTTGCCAATGAAATATCCAAGCATCTCAAGGAAAGAAACTTTGCTGTATATTTCTTCTTTTTTCCCCTTCTCTTTTTAACACATTACAGAATAGTTGTCACAGCTATTTGAAGTGTTGATAAACTTATCAAATTCAATTGCAAACTTATTTAGAACCCATGCAGTATGTTTGATTCAGAACCATAGAAATAGAACATAGCTAACACTTGAATGAGAATTGGGAAACCTGAATTCTATTCCAAGTTTCAACATTATCTGGCTGGGTGCCCTTGAACAGGTTATTTTGTGCTTCAGTGTATTCATCTCTAAAATGAGGGAAAGGGATCAAGTAATGTCTAAGACTTCATATAACTTTCAATTTCTATAATTTTGTTTCTGTAAATGCTATCATAGAAGTGATAAACAATCTTGCTTAGCTTTTGCAAAACATAGTCTACCCTTCCTCAAGCATTTTTAGTCATTCTTTAATTCACTGACTTAACACATATTTATTGAGCACCTATTATGAACTGAGTGCTATGAGTAAGAAAGTACAAAGTTTGAATCCATCTATTATTCGAACATGGACAAATCTTTTACTTTCTTGAGCCATCTACATAATGAAGATAGCAATAACTTCCCTACATGATTGAGGTGAAGATTAAATTAGGCAATGCAGGCAAGCATTTAGCCCAATACCTGCCAGACACAAAGGGGTTAATATTGTTATTAACATTGTTGCTTTGTGAAACATTAAATTTTTAAACCATTAATTGGGGCCGTATTTAATGGTCTATATGTTATAAATATAGCATGACTGATGGAGTGTAATAGATTCAGAATTTCAGAAGTAGCTTTAGGTTGCGCAAGTTATTATACTTACTCTGTCTTGGAAACTTGGGACAGAAATACCAGTCTTACCTCGGGTGGTAACCTCCAGTTACCTGGTGGTAACCTTCCAGTCAATTATCCAATTGACTGAAAGGGCCTGAATAGACCATCTGGCATGAGAAAATAAGCTATATCTCAATTTGAAAGTGATTACATAGATGAATATGTAGGTAAAAAAATTGTTGAGTTGTACACCTAAGATTTTTCATTTTATTGAATATGAATTATGTCTGCAGAATGTTTGTTATTTTCCCTAAACATAAAAACTATATCGCATTTTTATAACTGGGAAAATCTTCATAATAATAATATTTTTCTAATGTCATGGCTAAAATATCACTCCTATACAATATTTTTTTCAACAGTACGTAAAGTGAAAAAAGGCACCACGATTCCTTGAACCTCCTGATGTCTGAAAGTATTAATAGCTGGAAGAACAGTCAGTGGCTCTATGTATTTCACCACCCCATTGTTTCCATTTGGCACACCATATTTTAGGATATTTATTGCCTAGCTAGGTCTGGAACCTATTCTTTTCTCTGGCACAGGTAAAACTGTGCATTATGGAATATTATCTTTACTAGAGCCTGGTCAAAAGGCCTGATCACTCCTATTACCTCCTTCTTCATGTATTTTTCTGGGATGAGGAATAGCTTATGATTTATTCCAGTCGAGCTTTATTTAGGATTGGGTCAGTAGGAAGAGGTGGAAATGGAGGGGGAGGGAGCGGAAGGGACAGCATAAATATATACATATAGTGTGTGAAAATAAAGAAAGGCATCTTTTGTTACAGCTGGTCGCAGAAGAAGTTTCTGCTTGCACTGCTGAAGATAGTATGAGAAGATTAGTGTTGTTGCAGCAAAGTCAGGACAAAGACGGGCTGTGTGCGAGGGATCAGCATGTTTGCTCAGCAGAGCTCTCTCTCCAGTTGTTGACAGATTTAACTGGTGTAACGTTAGGCCTGGGTAGGTCCTCCCCACGATTGTCAAGAGGCAATAGTTGCAGTAGTAAATGGCCATGTGGATATACCATGAATTCCCCTATTTGTGTAGTAGCTGCAGCTTGGGGTGGGGATTTAATATTGAATGGACTCCAGATTGTCTAAATTGCAATCACAGTGTTTATTTAAATAGCCTATGGGGACCATTAAAGCATTTTAACTTTTGCTCCTATGTTTCTTATGTTATGAAATCCTGAAGCACATTGGGGAGAAAAGAAAAATCCAGCCTTGTAAAAGCATTAGGATGCTGAAAGTTCTCCCTGCTGCCAAAAATGCTTTAAGAGTTTTAGTTCTCTGAAGTAACATGTAATATGATGGATGGGGTCCTGCTGTGATCTCTGACTAGGGGATTTTCCATGTGCAGATACACTGATCCGTCACTGTGTAATCACTGCTATCTCAGTTCAGGAGATTGTTTCTGAGATTAGCTCTCCACTTGTAATGCTAAGTAAAGTCTGTTCTGCTCACAATAATTCTGATAAGGCTATAGCTTTAAAATGACATAGAACTCTTTTAATCACATATTTGCCATGCAATTATTAAACCTTAACTTTAGATAAAGGAAAGCTCTTTCTTTTACCATAGTGGCAACTTTAGTTTGGTGCATAAGACCATGAACTTGAGGTGTGGAGAAAACAAGAATCCCTATTTCCAAGACAAAGATTCTGAATAGAAAGCATGAGTTTGGCTTCTATGCTTTAATTTAAAACAATAAAATTAAAAATACTTTACAAATCATTATCACTTAAAGAGCTAAGAGAAATTTCTACCATTGGTTTATTTCTCTAGGAAGACTTGGCCTGATTTTTTTTTTTTTTTAAGGCCCTCTGTCTGAAGTTCCATTTGACAGAGCTAAACATTATTTTCTGATTATGCAAGCAGCCTAGTCCCAGGGATCTTTCTGAATTACTGAGCTTAATTTTCAACTTTTTTTTTTTTTTTTTTTCAAATTCCTATTATGTTTCTGGGGCTATGTTAACTGCTTGGTCTATGTTAAAATAAGCTCCTATTCTTGAGGCTCCAAGTCTGGGTGAGAGGACAAGCTGCTTCCCATTCAGCTGGGTTCAGGGCATTCCCAGGGCCCTTCAAGTCCAGGCCTTCTGCATCTTTTTGCGCAGTGTTTATAGTGATGATATCAATGCCTATTTATCTCAGACACAAATTGAGCGCTAATGTGTTAATATGTATAAAAGGCTTTGGCCTTTCTAAAAATAAAAGTACTATAAGAGTTGTTTGCTTAGGGGATGAGTATATCGCCAATAGCAGATCTTAAAAATGAATAACCTCCATTCTACAGCTGGGCAGTGGCCCATTTAACTTGAGCCAGGCCACATGCAAATGAAGGTGTCTGTGACATCACAAGTTTTCTGAAATATCTCTTTCATTTATCATCATAGTTAGTGTATGCTGTAGAGCTAATTACTTGCAACCTACCACGATGTCGATTTTTTCCTAAAATTCTTTACATTGCTCTTTATTCCACATTAGAACCAAAAGTTTCGGATTTCTTTTGACTCAGTGCTCCAAATTTTTGTGAACAATGTCATCAGTATTCCCCACTATGCTGTGTATAGTGGCCTCTCATCTCTAATTCTTTTTCTACGACACATTGATGACTAAAATCCATAAATTTTACAGAAGCCTCATTTAATCTGCTAATTTCTTTTTTCTTATCACCCTTGACATCTTTTCAAGAATTGATCCATGTTGCCTATTTATTTCCCCTTTTACTTTTGCCTTTTTGCTTTTCAACTGCCTGATCTCCTCTCTCTTCTTTTATTCTCTGTTTCCTGATTACATAAGTATTGTGAACTGTCAAAGAAAAGGCAAAAGAAGGAAGTGGAGTATGTATAATCTATCAAATTGATATCAAATTGATATCAATCTCGAAATAACAAGGAGTCGATCATTTATCTCCTACCATGTAATAGGGAGAGATAAAGTATATACAGCTCATTAGAAGAATCTGTTTGCTTTAAAAGTTATACTAAATAATAATTATCTTTTTTTTTTTTTATCTGAAATCCTTCTAACTTCTAGGAATACTCTTTCTAGGACTACTACCCTCCAAACAAGGATATTTTAACTTAATGTAAGGTTGAAAGGCACTGGAGTTAGGACTGCAAGGGAATCTGTATTGCAATTATGATATTTTTCTGGGGCAAACCCTTGGTACTAATGCTGTTCATGGTTGTTTTGACTATATTACATTTTGCTGAGCCTTGGGACTGCTTTTGGAAGGTTTAGAAGTATCCAGGGAGGCGCCTGCCACTTTGATTATTCATACCCAGCTCTTTATTTTTATTTGAGACATAAAATAAAAACACACCCTGGCTTCTGCTCAGCCTCAACTGGCATTCATTTTAAAAACAAACCCCAAACTGACCAAATGGCAGCAATACAAGTTTTTCTGGGAGTGAGTCATCTTTCATGTCAATCAGAGTTCATTTATGGAAGCATTAAATTCTGGGGCTGGCCAGGACACCTTTAGACAAATTAAAATGGGTTGGGATTTGGTAGGGCTTGGAACAGAGGACTGAAAGGAAAACCAGGGTGATGTTATGACTCAGAAAGTGACTCTTCCTTCTGAATCAGAATTGAGCCACTGGTCGAATTAGTTCTCTCAAAAAGATGGCAACTTTTAGGTGAAAGGTTAAATGGAATCCCTGACCACCTGTGTTCTTGTTGTTGGTTCAACTTTATGCCAGTTTGGATAATTACATACTCTTCACCATTTCCCCCATTGCTTAGTTGGGAATAGGTGTAATATTTTCCTTCTTGTGTCTCTTAAAACAGTTTTAAGAGCCACTGTGAACTTTTAACCATGAGTACATTTTATACCACTGGCAGCTTTGTTTCAGTAAGGTGTTAACTAGTTCCTGCAGAAATGTACAACATTTCTTTCTACTTTGCTCTTCCGATAAACTTTGGAAGATGCCTCTCTAGTTATTTTCCCTCTGGAATTTGCTATTTATTCTATTTATATACAAACAGCAATACGATCAATTCTACTTTTGTCATTTTTTGGTTTATTCTTTTCTTGGTATTTCTGTCTCTCTACTTTCTAAAAGGATTTTTCCAAGGATTCATTCTTTCAGCAAACATTTATTGAGCAACCATGTGTGCAGCTATTTCATCTTTTTACTAAATATTCATTGGAAGCTATTTTAGAATATTTTCATTTTCATTATTAATTGATTTCTGCTTCATATTATCTTAAAGTCCAGGATTTTATTGCAGTTTACAAATACCTACATGAGTTACATTATGTTTTTTGGTGTTGACACTTATTAGTTTAGCATCATCAGCCAATTTCAAGCCCTCTGTGTGTTTATCAGCCTTCTATATCAATTGACAATTAGGAGAGGGGCTTGTATCTTTTTCACCAATTGGTATGATTGGTTTCAGTACAGCATTGTAACCATTGTAATCCCAAGCACATTTTTTCATTTTGTATTTATTCATTTAATGCACACTTCCTGGAATCCTGTGTTTCATTAGACTGTAAGTTCCTTAAGGCATTAAAATAGTTTTTGAATGAAAGAATAAAAGAGTACATGGATCAACAAACATGGTTCCTTCCCAAGAACAAAGCTCCTTAACAGTGATGTTAACTATGTCCTCATCCTACTCAAAATTAATTCAGCATCCAGGGGTTTTTATAACTATGGGTGCTTAGCCTATCCATCATTTGCAAAGTAGAGTGAGATAAGACAAGGGTTAATGCTTCATGGAAGTCAAGGGCCTGCAACAATGTGGGGAGGTAGGAAGGTTTCTGGTTGACAATGGTCGTTGTGGGGAATTGTCAATTCACAGTTACGGATTTTACCATTGAACTCATGTAGTGATGTTTCCATTTTGAGGTATCTGTACCCCCAACCTTTATCTCATTTGCTTATATATTCTGGGATCCATCTTCATGGTTCCTCTAGGGGTAATTAGCCAAGTGACATCCCTATAGGAACTGGACTTCTGCTCTTTGATTAGCAAGAGCACCACTGCCAAGTGACATGCAGATGATTCTTTTGCCTTCTTACCATTGTTCCTGATACCTGCAACCAGTTAGTCACCCTTCCCTCATCTTTGAGGAGTAGGAGGGCACAGAGTGATCAGGCAAGAACTGGAGGACAAGGGATGGAAACTAGCCAAGATCACACACTTGAACTTAATACCTTTGCTGGCCCATAGTCACTCTTTTGACAAGTACTGGAGAATCTGACCTTTACACACCCTCAAATCCCAAAACCATGCCCTTTCACCCACTCAGTGCAGAGCAAAGTATAATTCTTCAATAGGAAGACTTTTCCAGGCAACTGGGTTTGATTTTGGAATAAAAGCATCTGGAGATTGAAAATAATTACCCTCCAATTTGCATTTTCAATCTGAATTTAAAAATTAGTGTCTTGGAGGATTCTACGTATATAAATTCTCTTTGGCTAATAGCCTGTATTGGTGCCTTGTGTCCTTGCTCTAATAAAGACAATATGGGCTATAACCTCTGCTACATGAACCCATTTTTATGTATTATCAGGCATATTTTAAGCTGATAAGTCTTTTGAGGTGTATGTGTTTCCTTACATATATTCAGTGGTCTGTTCAGCAAATATTTATTGAGCATTTACTATGTGCCAGGTCCTTTCTAGGACTGAGACAGCTGGGAACAAAGTAAAACTCAAGCACCATACTGAATATTGTCTCAAGGGAAAACAGATGATAACCAACACAGTATTTTGAAAAAAACAAACATTTAAATTTGTTATGGATTCAATATTATTTTAAAATTGTATTGTATTAATATTATGTTTCTGTAGTACTTTAATGCTTTTAAACAATTTCTAGTTTTTAAAATATTATATTTCATGTATTTTAAAGCAATTCGTTAACTGTAAAAAGCTTGACATATGAGTTACATACATGTAACTTGATGCATGAGCACATACCCTTTCTGTTGGAACTGAACTTTGCCATGGCTACCACATGTGCAAAAGTAAATTTAGAACCTACTATACCAGTGTACGTAAGAGTCATCTTGGGTGCTTGATGTGTTGTATCACAATCTCCTTGGTTGGGTTTTGGAAACCTGCATTTTTAATAAACAACCTAGCCAGATATGATGCTCGCTGGGAAAAGGCCACACTTTGAAGAAAACCATGGTAGAAAATTTCTTAGAAGGGAGTTTAGAAGCGCCACTAAGAGAATTGAATGCACATACCTTGTTGGTGCCTCCAATTCAATAGCTGACATTGGTGGTTCATTTGATATTTTTTTTAAAGGTCCTGTGATACATATAAGAACTACAGAGATTAATAAGCTATGGACAATGAGCTTAAGGATCTCACAGTTTACTTATACCATGGACTTCTCTCTGCCATTTTATACCCGGATGTCATGCTATACTTTTGGCATTTTCCATTTATAGACTACTTTTGTATACATTATTTGACTTGCTAAATTAACTCATTGACCCGGAATATATGATTTTTTTTATGTAGACATAGATGCCATTACAGACGAAAACAGAGGCTCAGAGATATTAACAAATAAATGGGCCAAATGTACGAAGCAAGTATGTGGGAGAGCCAGGTCTTCTAATTCTGAGTCCTAAGTTTTATTCCATTTCACCACGTTTATGTGCCTGATATACATGGGTTCAAGTTTAGAGTATTTCTTCACCTACCACAGGTATATTATAATATTCAAATATTCCTCATTCTAGGTAAAGGATGTAACTAACGTACGAAGTTGCTAACCATTGAAATATGAAATCATTCAGCATCCTTAAGTAAAGCCAGATGGCTCCATTGAGAGTGGCAAGAATCTCTTGTAATAGGATTACTTGTAAATTCCAGAAACTTATGACAAGTGACAAATGAATTAATACTAGGAAATAACATATAGACTTGCTGGGAAAGAGCCAATCTTTGGCCACTTCTGCTCCAAATGTTTATTGCATTAGAGACTCTTTCTAATCTATGTAGTACCATTACTAAAGTTTATTCTTTGATTGCTGTGTCTCAGTGTGTTGCTTATCTGTCCATTCATTCATTCATTCATTCAAGAAACATTAGTGAGCGCTCATTATATACCAGAACAGGACAAGTCACTCATTATAACATTATGAATAACATGGTCCCTACCCAAATATGAAGCAAACTATATGTAATTACCACAGAGTTGTGAATAAGGGCCTATTCTATGATTTCTCAACTCTGACAGTTACCAGTGGAAATGTTGGTTGGAGAAGTGAGTGTGTGGGTGAAATCTTCAGAAAGGCTTGAAATTTGTTATAGCTACACATCTGGCAGTACTTAAGAATTATGAATGATTTCATGTTTCCATGGGCACATGGTACATTATAACACATTATGTAATATACTGGTTGATAAAGCACTTTGTATTTAGTATAGCATTGTGCCATTCTTCCCGCATTCCTAAATCATTGTACGCACACAGATTCTCACAAGATTGTGCCTAGGAGTTGCTGTTAGGATGTTTTTATTATCGATAATAGTGGTGGTAACCGCAGTCAATAGTTGAAGAAAATGAGACACAAAATAACTTGCCCAGGGCCATTCCACAAAAAGATTGGCATCATCCCATCTCATAATCCCCTGCTCATTTTCTAAGCCTCAGAACTTCTTTGAAGGAATTGCTAGCCTGGATACTTGGTTTACTTGTTTTATTATAAGTTAGTGTGATGCTTCATATAAGCACTAGGATTTTCTCTGGGTGGCCCACTGGCAAGCCCTAACTCTTGAGGGCCATGTCTTGAGAAAGCTGTCGGAAGGCCCCACCCTTCTGACGCCCAGTATTTTTTTTTTTCCCTACAGAGGAAGCACAGTTGAAGAACTCTGCTCTATAATAATGCTATGAGTCTTTCTTGGCTTGAATTTAAAGACACTGTCATATATTCCTTAATCAGTCTCTGTCACATAGGAACATTTAGAGCTACTGATGCTTGACCAGTAGTCCAGTTAACTTCTTTTTGGCAAGTATCTGCATTGTCCTTACATCATAGAGCATTCTGTAACGTGAAATGAACCACAAACTAACAATGTGCAACATAGACTTTGCTGAAACCGGAAGGAGAAGTCAAAAATAAAGGTGGAAATCATTTCAAGTTTGATTCTAGTCACATTTATTAGCTCTGCAGTAGAAAAGCCTACCAGAAAGAACAGGTTTTTAAAGTCAGAGGAGAGTTTTCTTTGCTTAGGTGGGTCAGGTCAAATTCTTGTCCTTTTCTTGTTACTGTTGTACATCCATTTGCCAACTATATTGTTAGGATGGGAGTCTGCCTCTTGGGCCTACGAGTCTATAATGTATGACTCCTAGGCAAATATGATGATGCCATTTGATGATAATTAGTTGATTCATTTTTAATATCAGTTTTTTTAAACTATATCTTCTTTTCTACTTTTTGTGTCTCTCAAATGGGCAAATTTTAAAAAGAACAAAACTCCTGCTCGAATACAACAATCTGAAACCATTTTCCACAGAGCAGGAGAAACACAGAGCAGTGTATTAATGTTCCCGAGATGGATGTCGTGGTCCCCTTCAGTTCCTGGGGAACTACTCTTGCTTCTCATATTAGAAGCCCTTTTTAAAGAAGGGAGCAGAAGACAAAAAAATAAAGCTGGGCGCGGTGGCTCACGCCTGTAATCCTAGCACTCTGGGAGGTCGAGGCATGCAGATTGCTCGAGGTCAGGAGTTCGAAAACAATCTGAGCGAGACCCCGTGTCTACCAAAAATAGAAAGAAGTTAACTGACCAACTAAAAATATATATACAAAAATAAATTAGCCGGGCATGGTGGTGCATGCCTGTAGTCCCAGCTACTTGGGGAGGCTGAGGCAGGAGGATTGCTTGAGCCCAGGAGATTGAGGTTGCTGTGAGCTAGGCTGATGCCATAGCACTCACTCTAACCTGGGCAACAAAGTGAGACTCTGTCTCAAAAAAATAAGTAAATAAAATAAAAAATAAAAAGGCTGGATGCGGTGGCTCACGCCTGTAATCCTAGCACTCTTGGAGGCCGAGGGGGGAGGATCGCTCAAGGTCAGGAGTTGGAGACCAGTCTGAACAAGAGGGAGACCCTGTCTCTACTAAAAATAAAAAGAAAGTATCAGGAAAACTAAAAATATATAGAAAAACTTAGCCAGGCATGGTGGCGCGTGCCTGTAGTCTGAGCTACTTGGGAGGCTGAGGAAGAAGGATTGCTTGAGCCCAGGAGTTTGAGGTTGCTGTGAGCTAGGCTGACGCCACAGCACTCTAGCCTGGGCAACAGAGTGAGACTCTGTCTCAAAAAATAAATAAATAAATAAAAAGAAGGGAGCAGAAGAGTGAAAGTTTCCCTTCTGTCATATTGAAGCAATAGGTACATGGCAATGATGTAAATCTTAAGTGACTAATTTATGACTAGGGACCTAATTATTGATCTAAGATTTTGGGTGACATGGAGGGAATTTCTCAGAACCAAATTGCTTAACTTTGTGCAATGCCTTGTGTTTAGAGCTCTGCACGAAAGTTGTCATTGACACTTTAGCAGTAGCTAAATAAAGTGGGCCCTTGTTTTTATGAAATGTTATTTCTATCTGGATAGTCATTTGGATACATGAGTGAACATTATGACTACAAAGTGGACACATGGCAATGATTGGTGGTTGGATGTTCCGGCTCCTCTGGAGACACAGTGAGACTAATTAGAAATGCCAACATTGGCTGGGAAGAAAGGGAAGCTGACTTTTGGTTTTCCTTAATATTTAATACTTAGGTCTCCCAAAAGCACGTCCCTCTGTTCTCTGATTATCCCTGGTATGAGGTAACTAAACCATGGTAATTTCTTCTTTCTCCTAGTCCTGGTTTTTGTCCAAGATCCCCAATTTTGGCATAGAAATTTGTCAATAATAATTTAAAAGAAAAAAAAAGGGGAAAACAGCCAACATTCACCAAGTCCTTACGAATTCCAGGTAGTATCTTGAGTTTTACACATATATTTGTCAATACGAGGTGATTTATAGCTAGCGCTCTTTTGACCATAAGAGACAGAAATCTCATTCAAATATGCTTGATTATAAAAAGGAAGAGGGGTGTTGTTGGTTTAGATAAAAGGCAGTTTCAGGAACTGGCTAATTTTAGGCATGGCCGGATCCCAGGGCTAAGTTGCTGTCACTGTCTCTCACCTTTCTTTACCTTTCTCTGTGTTGGATTCATTTTTAGGCAAGCTTTGTCCATAAGGTCTCTGCCCAAGCCGATCCAATTCCTTATGCTAAAATAAAAAATAATTTCTTTATATCATAGCTTTATCTGAAGTCCCACACAGGTACCCTATTAGTTTGGCTTGTGTAGGTCCATACCTGAACCCAGCCTTGTGGCTGAGAAGATAAAGTGCTTTTATGCCCAGGGTGTGGTCATATGCCTATCTCTTGTTTAAGAATGTGGGACTACTTGTTTTTCACAGGAAAAGATGGGTCTTTTACTAGAAGAAGAGATGCCAGGCAAGCCAAACCAGCTGATCTCCATGAAAACAGAGTAGTATTATTGTTCTTATTTTACAAATGTAAAAACTTCACCTGAGCTCATATAGCAAAAATATGGACTGTAAATAAGAATATGGATGGTAACCCCATTGTGTCTGATTTCAAAGCCCATGTACCTGCAAGAGAGGTGTCGTGATTGAGAGTAAAAGACTAGAGTAGAAATGTCTAGATGTGATTCCTGACTTCACAACTTATTAGCTCTGTGGCCTTCGCAAAGTATGTAATCTTCTCAGCCTCAGTTTCATTATCCATAAAATGGTACAATAATTGTATCTACCTCATAGGGCTATTGTGAAGATTAAATGGCACAAATACATAGACTGCTTTGTATAGTTCCTGGCAGGTAGTAAGTGCTCAATAAATGCTGTCTCTTATTATAGCTTTTTCTTTTTAGACTGACTACACAACTATGTCTCGAATCACAAATTGTTCAGATTTCACTTTTATTTGCTGATTTACCCCAGGCATAAAACTGGATTTATAAACCCAACTATCACCTGATTAAAATCCATAATTTCCTCCATTGCTGAGCATGGCCAATTTGGTTCATGTAATTTATTATTGTTTATATCTTTGATAATATTTTGTCTGATATTGTTATTTAACTCTATAATTACTTAAGCAAAGCTGTAAATTTGTAAGGAAACTTTCCCTCCACTATATACTTCACAGTACTTAGAATCTTGTATAAATTATGTACTCTGTAAATATTTTCTATTTAGTTATTTATTTATTAAATACTTTGCTTGTAATAGATTGTGCCTTGGATGCCCATCCAGAGGGCATTAGCAGGGGTGATGTGATTCCTTTACCCAGATTTTTGTTAGACAGTCTCAAACCTGGAATAAATCCAGGAAATCCAGGAAATAATAATCCAGGAATAAATCCAGGAAAAAAAAGTGAATAAATCCAGGTTTGAGGCTAGGGCTGGGCTTCAGCTATGGGCATTCCATGGGGGAGACAATGTGCCCCTCCCGGCCACATGCACACACCCCTGCAGAGAAGACTCTTTCCTGGGCTTTTCTCAGGGAGTCACTGAAAATAAGACCTACGCATAAAATAAGCCCTAGCAGGATTTCTAAGCATTTGTGCAACATAAGCCCTACCCCGAAAATAAGACCTAGTGCTGGGCGTGGCTACACAGCATATATGCACAACCCATGCATTTCGTGGAGGAGCAGTAAAAAAGAGGAGCAGCCCTTCTCATCTGCCCCATCGTGACAGCTACTATCCCAGAGGTGACCGGAAAGGTGTGGGCAGCCCCACCAACAAGGTCGGCTCCCCCGTCAGGTCCCGGCCATGCGTGCTGCAAGCTGAGGCTTTGAGGGGAAAAGAACACATCCCCTGAAAATAAGCCCTAGGGTGCCTTCTGGAGGAAAAATAAATATAAGACCCTGTCCTATTTTCGGGGAAACATGGTACCTCATCATCAGATAAAGTTGAGGCAGCATGGTGAGAACAGAATTTTCTTTAACAAGTTCATAAAAAAAACAAAACAAAACAAACTTTTGACTAGGGAAGTAGAGTTTTCTAAATTGTTTCAATGGCTTGAAATACTCAAGTTGCAAGTGTGTGGTTTATTTATCTAAGATGAAGAAATTAGCTACTTAACAAGTAACACTCTTCTAAGCACAAATCTAGTCCGTTTCCTTTTCAGATAATTAAAGATTTTGGTGTGATGAGAGTGTTTTGAATATAGATTTACTATCAAAAACACAGGAGAGCTGTTTTCAGAGTAAGGTAAAATTTAATGCCAGAATTTCAATATTTAAATGTCTTAGAGATTATACTCTAATGATAAACATGAAATATGGTATGCATATAGTATATGTGTATATATGTATAAAACACTGTATATAATTATATAGAGAGCACTTCTCTAGCAAGCGATAATTTTAAACTCCTTAAATGTTATAATAAAGTGTAACAGCGTAGCTAGATTAAAGTGAAATAGCATAGCTAGAGGAACACAATGTTTCTTGTCTTGGCTATAGACTATTCACAATTTCAGGAAGCACATATTTGAGGTATTTTTTCACAGGAATCTGGAAGCTCCTTGACATTTGTTTTCACCTTATTTGATCTTCCCACCAGAAGAGGTGGCTTGAACAGAACCTTATACATAACTTCTTAAACTGTTTTTATTTTTTTAAGGGGCTTATTACAGCGACATGGTGAAGGTTCTGGATCACTTACTCTTTTTAAATGGTAAAACATAGTTTGGCCATTTTAAACTGTAGCTTTTAGACTGGCTACAGTTATAGTAGCCAGTTCTGTAGTTTAGCCTACAGAAATAGGCTAAAAAGCCTATTTCTTTTAGCCACTCTAAAACAATACCTATTCCCTCTATATTTACAGAATTTTTTTTCTGTGCAAAAGTAATAACACTCAACAAACAAGAAAGTGCTGCTAGCATTCTGAAGTTCTTAACGAATTTACCAGCAAAGAAAATTTACTGTGTCCTGTTGTATTAGTACAAAAATAAGTGGATCATCCTGGAGACAGGAGTGATTTTTCTAGTTGGTTACCTACAAGGAGATGTATTGATTTATATTGGTAGTACTGGCTACAGATGTACATTGTGTCCAGGGGCTCAGAAAACAGGCCTTTTAATTCTTTGTAAATAGTAGCATTGTATGAAAGACGATATTTTAAAAACTGCAACTACAAACAACATTGTGCACATCAGTTTAAAATGAATTGACCTTTTGTTTCAATAAGGGCGGTGTGTTACTTGTTATGGAGTGACTTCATTTGCCCATGCAAATAAGCACAAAGCCAGGATAATATCAGGCAATGGCAAAATTAAGAGGTAGGTCAGATTTAATGGAAACATCTGTCATTAACCCTTTTACAGAAACTGCCTCAGGGAATCCTTGCAGATAAAAGCTATGCTGAGCTATCTTACCTTGCTTTTCATGGCTGCAAAGGAATGGCAGTCATAATACACAAATTCTGCTCAGAGGATTCACTTTAAAGAATGGCACATTTTGGAATATGGAGGAAAACACAAGGTTTCTCTTTGCAAAAAATGTAAAGAATGTAGAACAATTAAGGCGGTTGTTAATTTCTAAATTTCACATCAGTAGACTTGTCCCTGCTGTTGGCTGCTGCCTCATGCCATTCCAATGAGTCTCATCTTATAATTCCTCAAATCACAAATGAACTATTTACATGCTATAATTCTGAAAAGGTGGAAAACACAAAATTAGAAAAAAAAAGTGTTGTACACTACACATAGGAATACATTTTGCCTGTATTGTGCAGTGGTAATTTTTTTTATGTTAATCTTGTTAACGGAGCGTTTATTGATGAGAATTAGGCATTTGACAGTCATTTGGATGCCATTTATTTCTTTTTTACTTTAAATTATCAGTTACTACTAATCAAAACATACATGAGTCAGTTTGCATTTGCAATGGAATTTAAAGCACAACTTAAAAAGATTGTGAGTCATGCAATAAACCACATTTGATAATAGTTTTAAAAAATTTATATAAGTTAACATAAAGGTATAGATAAATATTAATTTGCTAGTGGTTTATGAGGGGGGAAAATCCCTGATTATCTCCATACGAAAAAAATAAATCCCAAACAATATTTCTGTTTTAGTTATATTTATTCACAATATAATCACCCTTAAAATTATTTTGTTCCCCTGTTTTCTTAATAGTTTTATTTTTACATTTGCCTTGATTATAATATTTTATTAACACTTTTCTTATATGATCCATTGTGTCTTCTCTCCCTTTTCTTTGTCTTCACACCATCATGTCAATGTAGCAAGAGGCTTTTTCTTTCTTTTTCTTTTTGAAAGTAGGATGCACAGATTAAAATGCACCTCTTTTTTTTAACTGCTTCTCTCTCTAAACAAGACACTAAACTTATCTAACTAAAGATGTCTTGTAAAATGAACAGAGGCCATTTACACTTTCTTTTTATGGACCTTTGATACAATGTCTGACCCCCTTCCTTTCAGTAGGAAAAGCCCACAAAGGTTTGTGCCAGCATCGGAATGATGAGTCATTTGAATACCCACCTTACCTCCCTAAAGCCATGGGGTTGAACTGAGTTGAATTATTCTGAATATTACTTTGGAATGATTAAGGGAGGTGTGGCATGGAGAAGGAATAGAGCAACCATGGATATTGATCTGCCTTTTAAAAATGCAATATTTATTTTGTAATTTTAAGCATTAATGTTTGAAAACTAGTGGTTGGCTTAAAAAAAAAATCCAAGTAACCTCAAGTTCCAATGACAGAACTAAATGGACTTGAAATTATTTTATGCTTGGTTATATTGATGAGGAGTTAGCATTTTACTTCAGGATGCAGTTCATCTCTCTTGCCTTCTATGTGCTGCGGAAGTGTGGATCCATATGGTGGGGTCTTTCAGTCTTGGACTTCTCAAAGGTGGGGGACAAGTCTTTTTACACTGACTATTTAAAAGGACTTATTTCAACAATATGCACAATTAGGTACTTAATTAGTCTTGCTTTTTTAATGACAAATGGTTTCAGTGAGAGCTCATGCACTAATATTAACAACTGAATTCAATGTTTAACTCTCCTATGTAAAGGAGGTCATGGCTTAAGAATGTTCCAGAAAGATGTAGCACATGTGACCCTGGACCTGATTAAAGATGGAGAGCATTCAGTGCCATCCCCTCCTCCCAAATCATAATGCTTTGGGCTCCAGGTCCCAGAGGCCAGTCTGACCTGCTTAGTTAATTGGTAAGTAATGCAGACGTCATGGAGTACCAGCCACCTTTAAACGCCTCACAGGAATGTGGCAATTACCAGTAAGGTTTTACCTTTTTACCCTGCTCAATAAACCATGGTTTCTCCTAGGGGTCATTGTATTTTGTTTTCTTTTCATTGTCTATAATATTATTTGTATCTAATTGTTAGACAAGATGTTTTGGGGGAATAGTGAAATTTGGCTGAATTGTCTGTTTATTTTAAAAGAAATCTTACTTTTTTTCATTTTTATCAGGCTTTAATGATTCTCTTCTCAGGACCCCTTTAGTGGTTAAATGCACAGAGCAAACTCTGTTGATCAACAAACATCTTGTTCCTGGTTCACAGAGGGAAAACACTGTGCATCAAAAAGGATATACCATTCAGGGTGGCAAGGATTTATCTTTGATCTTTGCAACTTTGTTGTTACCAAGAAGGAGCTGTGAAATTTCCTTTCTGATTTTTAATTTGAGGCATGACATTGATTTCTGTTTGCCGTATCCTATGGACTGTTGACCTATAGCTTATTATTAAAGACCTCCATCAGCTAGATGGATGGTTGGGGATCTTTGCCGCATTGTGTCTCTCTTTGGCAATCAGGGCGTGAGTCATTGGCTTCAATCAATAGGTGCCTCTTTCCTGAAGGACTTATCTGAAGTAGAAGCAGCAGCTTTCCCAACTGGTAGGCCTGCTTGGCCTAAATTCTAGATTCTTGTGAGGAAACACTCTCCTGCTGAGAATTTTTCCCCCACGCTGAATCAGTACATTGTTATGTTAACAAGATATTCAGAATGATCTATTAAAGCTAAGAGATATATTTTTATTCCATTTAAAAAAAAAAGTCTCACTTATTGAAGTGCTATTTTGAATAGTCACATGATTCAGAATTCCGAAAGTGTAAAAATGTGTACAACAAAAATTCTGTCTCATTCCCATTCTCCATTGGCTCAATTTTCACTCTCCTCACTCCCCACACATCGCAGTTGTAACTGGTAACCCTGTGTGTTCTTCTAGACTTACTTTATTTGCCATTCCTTTTTAACAAGGTGATACCTATTCTCCCCCAATTTGTACATGTCCATGTTCACTTGACTTTCATAAAGTGTCTTACTATGAAGTGACATTTAACAATGTGCATGTTGAATCTGGGTACTTTTTGCTTGGCTTTGCATTCATCTTTCCACTTATGTTTTGAAGAGAAATTTCATATTTTCTTTGCTCTAATTCTGGTTGCCAGGATGGCGGAGTGCCATTCCTGGAAGGGGTGTGTGTTAGAGTTGGCACAGACAGAACAACTGGCACAGGAAAAGGAAACCATGCCTGTGTCAAGGAGATTTATCTATTCATTATTTTTAAAAATTATTATCGTTACCATCATTGACCATTTGTTGAGTGTGTGACCCATGTCCTGGGTACCATTCTAAACAAGGGAGAAGACCGTGTCCCTGTGTAGTGTGCCCAAGGAACTCCCAGTTGGGCATCTTGGGACTCTGTGTATAGTACGATTATGATTTTGGTAGCTAGATCTTTTGTGATATGTAGAAAATAGTCTAGTACAATTGTTTTCAAACTGTACTCAGAGGAAGGCTCCAGGTTCTTTTGAGGTAAGCCTGGGGCCAGTTAATGCAAGAGGAGGGGAAAGGACATAACTCTACTACCTTTATCTCTTTTATGTATTGTGTCCTTGTAAGATTTCTATTGAAGAAATGTTTTGACAGCTTTAAAGAAGTTTGAAATACACTGCTCTAGAAGAATAAATGCCTTAGCTGGAGTCAAGGAATCTGTGTTCTTTAGTGGCTCATTCTCAATTCCAATAAAGAGTTGCATCCTCCCATTTTTCTTGATGAACAATGACAGTGATTTTGTGGTGCCATGAAAAGAGCACAGGTTTCCAAGCCAAAGAGCAAATTCAGAATCTCCACTTCACTACCTTCTTGCTGTAAGGCTCTGGGAAAGTCATTTAGCCTTCCTGCGTACCAGTTCCTTATTTTCACAAAGGCAATAATAATAACGGTCTCGCCAGGTTGTTAGGAAGATTCCAGAAGAGATACACAAAGTGCCTAGCACGAAGCTTCCCACATAAGAACACCCAGTGAAAGCTGTTAAACATGAAATGTAGAATTTTTAGTCTAGTCAGAGCAACTCAATGCCAAATCAATACAGGGAAGTACATGGGGGGCAACAATCTGAGGAGAACAAGTTGCAGCCCACTTTGCAAAAGTGATACGATTTTGAAATAGTTAAGTGAAAATATATGTTTACTTAATTGACTTACACTTTTCATACAATAGAGAAAATCACTATTTAAAGGGTTTCTGTAGGTAATATTTTGGTAAAGTTAAGGATCTCTTTATAGAATGAATAATGCCCTGTTTTGTGTCATCTAGGTTTGACATTTTTAGTTTTATATTTTCTTTAAGGGAAGTATGCGTATTAAGAGAGAGCACAGTAGCATTACCTTCATAAATTATGTGAAAGGTATAACATTAAAGGACATACATATCAGAGTAAAGAAAAGCAGCAGCGAAGGATGGAAAGGGTTTTTATTTCCAAATAATGTAGAAAACTGGTATCCAAGTTTTACAAAGGCAGACAAGGAGAACATAGCAGTAGAAAATGATCTGGCAACAATCAGAAGATGAGAGAATGGGGAAAGATGATCTAAGTTTATTGGGGAGGTTTGTTGAGAGACTGATGGCTGAAGTTGTAATGGGGAATTTGAAGACAACTATGTAATTCTCTTCCTGATAGTCTTGTTTGACTTTATTATTGGTTGCAAATTAGAGAAAGAAAGGGGTTTCAGAGTTAAGATCATTAAAACATCAGCACTTTCTTAAAGGTGTTACTTTATATTTGGAAGTCACTTGGCCAATTTCATTTATGTAGCATCTGGTTAAAGTTTATGACCATAAACAACAATGTTTCACATGTCACTGGTATTCAATAAATCAGTGCTCAATTCTACTAAATTACATTCATATACATCCTAATAATTCTGACAATATTAGCTGCCTCCAAATTAGGCAGCGAACAGGTTAAATCAAAGTAATGCAAAATTCATTAAACTCATATTTTGAGTTTAAATTAGTAAACTAATTATTAATGTCAATACTATAAGATAACTGAGTAATGATGGTAGCATGAAAGACATTCATTCAGTTAAATATTGAAATATTACTAAAATTAATAAGGTAATAGTCAACATTTTGAATGTATATAGGCAGAGATCATGCAGGTTGTAATATTTTAAACATTTATTTCACTTATATATCACCTGGCAAGTTGAAAGTCATGTGAACATTTTTTGCTTCATGCAGTATTCTATTTATTTTGTTTTTATTAATAGTGTCATAGTTCTTTCATTCCTATTTAACTTTGATTTATGTTCTGTGGGTAGGCATGAAGGAAGGGGGCAAATGATAGACTTCTGGGCTGCCCCCTGCTTAAGAAGCAGGTAAAGGAAGAAGAACCAGTAGAGAGGCTGAAAAATGTCAAGCAAAGATGCGTGAGGAACGTCAGATGAGAAAAACACCCAGGGAAAGCAGAGGGAGGAGAGCTGAGAGGTTGGTACATGACAGCTGTACATGCTAAGGAGAGGTTAAATAGGATGAGGCCTAAGAACAGGCTATTGGACTTGGATATTAAGTGGATATTGATAACCTTTGAGAAAAGAGCTTCTGTAAAAAGGTAGGAGCCAAAGCAATTTGCAATGGATTGCAAAGAGTTTAGGAGATAAGTGCCAGAAAGCAGTAAGCACAGCCTCCCTTGCAAGTAGTGTGGTTGTTGAAAAGGAGAATGAAGCTAGACATCAGGGAAGCTGGGTCAACAAAAGAGAATTTGACTATTGCACCACTAACTATGTGTTTTACAGCCATTATATTATGGCAAATAATCTCTCTTAGAAGGTACTTTTCTTCTCTTCCTAACTTACACTAAACAAATCTGGAATACTTGGCACTTTTTTCAAAGACTTTTTAACAATTTGCTTGCGGGTTTAGTCTTTTCATCTACTCTTTTAAATGTAAAAAACAAAAAAAATTACTTAAATAGATCTCTTCATATTGAACTAGTTTTCCATTCTTGGAACCAATTCCATATAGTTATGGTGTATTATTCTTTAATTTACTCCTGAAGTACAATTGCTGATATTTTATGTACTAGTATTTTGATTCCTTATTTTTAAGTGAGTGTGGTATATAATGTGTGTGTGTGTGTGTGTGTGTGTACTTATGTTCATGTTTGTGCATTATGCTGTATTAGTTATGACTTGGTATCAGGGTTGTTTTAGTCTTATAAGATAATTGAGCCTTTCAATCATTTTAAAGTTTTGTGACTGTTTAAATAAGAAAAATATATTCTGGTCTAGTTAGTTTTATTAGTACCTAATATAAAAATACCTGAGTCAAAAAACAAAACAAAAAAAACTACCTGTGTCTTGCATTTTTTAGGGGCGAATCTTTAACAGTGATTTCAATGTCTTTCACGGTCATTGGTCTATTCAGGGTCTATCTCTTTTGCCAAGTTTGGTAACCTATCTTTAAGAAAATTATAGTTAGGATGGAGAAAATGAGTGTATTTTAGGTGAATGGGAAGGAGTTAGTGGATGAGATGGAATTTATGATGAAAATAGAGGAATCATGTAATTAAGGAGAAAAATTATTCTGGTGGAAAAAGTGATGAAATTAAGAATATAATTGGAAGGGTCAGTAAGAAGCAGAGACATTTGTCCCTCAACTTGAGGGAAGGGGGCAAGGATGGATAAAAATAGAGCTAAATTTAGAGGTTGAGGAAAATTGGCAATTAAAGGGGAAAGGGAAGGAAGCAAGCATTTTTCCATTCATTCTGTCAGGCATTGTGCAAATGTGTTATGTACAAATAATCACATTTAGTCCTCATAACAATCCTATGAAGCAGATTTTATTCTCTGCATTCTATAGATAAAGACACAGATAGGTTGGGTAATTTGCACAAAGTACCACTTCTGGAAATTGTGGGACTTGTATTAATATGTAATTAACATAACTACACAGTTTTAAGTGAAAGTATTTATTTTTGTTTCCTATGATTGGGCAGAATATATCTATCTACTATTATGCATATACATTTATATACATGAATATTTGCATAGAAGTACAGAAGTGCATACAGACCTTATGTGTATCTAAATATATAAGATTATGTGTATATTTGAATATTCATGTGAGTAAATTTTACATCTAGGGATTTAACACAGAAGGAGCTCTCTCTAAATAATAATAATAAATAGCTTCATTTATTGAGCAACTATGTACTTGCTAGATAGTTTGCATTTCATATATTTTCTAACCTTACAAAAATCATAAAGGGTAGAACTCTTATCAACATTTTATAGATGAGCTAACTGACTCTGACAGAATTTTGGATCGCATTGCTGGTATATTGATGAACAGGCATTCATACTAACTTTAAAGAACTGTACTTTTCTGTGTACCAGACACTGTGTATTTTATGATACACACTTATCTGTCAAAATTGTTTAAAAAGGATGCCCTTTTCTTTTCATAGAAACCACTCTCATTATTACTACTTATTTCTCAGATTCAGCTCTGTGGCTCTTTGATTGCTAGAGAATTTTTGTTATGACTGTCCCAGGTATTCTTTGCCTACCACAGTTCGAATGTCAAAATAAACTATAAACAGACCCTCATTTTTATTTCACTGAAATGGCTAGCCCAGTTACCATGCACGGGGCATACACTCACCCGTGTTTGTTGATGATGTCTGAGTTCCTCTGAGTAATGCATGCCTACTCCATAGGACTGAAGAAATTATACACCTGTTTATCTGTGCAAAAATGAAACGTGTAGCATTTTTTTAAAAAAATCATGTGATCATATGACTGGTGATTTTCTACCTTGATGGAAAATAATTCAGTCTGGACCTTGGAAAACGTACATTTCAAGAAATCTCAAAGACATTTGTAATGATCATACATAGTCACTTACTTATCCACTCCCTTTTTCTTTTCCCTTTCACTTTTCTGCCTCTGCGCCCACAGCATGTGAAAGCATTGAAAGAAAATAAGAATCTTAAACTCATAAACATACCTGCTTACCATCTGGCAGGCGTCCCAGCAGTCTGGTGATCTCCTTAGTTATCCAGCAGATAGTAGAAAAACAAGAGTCCTGTGAAGATTTCACATGTTGCCATATCCCTGCCAGATGGTGATTTGTAAAACATGGACAAATTGCACTGGCTGCACTTCCCTCCGACAATCACAACAGAAACACTGCAGCAATGGTGTTTAATTTGAAAGCAACTTCAACTGAGTAACTTTTAAGGCATAAACATCTAAAGATTATTGAGATAAAATGTGTCAGTATCTCCAGAGACCTGGCCCTTCATGAACTTGTTATTCTGTGCTCTTTCTAGGATTCTCCCTAAAAAGAAAAAAAAAAATCTATGAAGGGTTGGGAATGTCAATGTAATGGGACATCTGATTATTACCTACTGATTCTTTGCCACAACATGATGTTTTTCTGTCATGTAATGATGGGCTTCAGGACTAAAAATTATATTGACACATTTGCCAGTTGGGCAACTTAATTCACATCAGAAGATCTGATTTTGGGTAGAAGCAGGATATTCTGCTAAGTGTTAACAAAACAGTTAAGTACTTTTAAAATGATACTTTCCTACTCTTTTCAGTTATTCTTTGTGGTTGTCTACACAATACTGAAATCATTGGTCAGTGTACATGGGAAATGTCAAACAAGTGGTTTAGCATGGGTAAATAAACTTCCTTTTTGTGGTTCTTTTTCATAAAGCTTTGGTCTTAAAGCACACTTGGCCATGGAGGGATATCTTTTGTACACTCTCAATGATTCAGATATCCACCGGGACATAGCAGACTAAAGCTTTGCTGATACTGATGAAAAATGATAGAAGAAAACCAACTTTTCTTCCTTGTTACAGTAGCTAGATATGCTTAGTAGTTTCTCCTCTCCATAGAGAATGTCCTACCTATCTCTTCGTCATGATATGATTGCAAAGATTTTATGTTTTTCTTTTTTTCCGGTCAAGAGCTTTATTGGGATATAATTTTCATTGATATGTAACTGTATAAAATACAATCAAAATGAAGAATTCAGTGATTTTTTTTTAGCATATTCACAGAGTTGTGTAAACATCAACACAATCCATTTTAGAATATTTTCACTACTCATTAACAGTGACTCTTTATTTCTTCCTCAAGCCCAATACTAATCAACTTTCTGTCTTTATAGACTTCCCTGTTCTGGATATTTCAAATAAGCGGAATTATATATAATATATGATCTTGTGTGACTGGTTTCTTTCACTTAGCATGTTTTCAAGGTTCATTTATGTCGCAGTATATGTCAGTACTTCCTGTCTTTTTTATTGTTTAATAATATTCCATTGAATGGATATACCACATTTTATGCACCCATTTAGCAGTTGATAGAAATATGGATTATTTCCACTTTTTGGCACCAACCATTATGAATTCACATTATGAGTGATGTGGTTATGAACATTTAGGTACAAGTTTTTGTGTGGATATATATTTATATTTTCTTGGATATATACCTAGGAATGGAATTTCTGGGTAATTTGATAACTCTGTGTTTACACTTTTGAAGACCACAAAAGCTACATTTGTTTATAACTTTTTACTTTGTACAGGTGAGGGACAGAGTTTTGATACACTGAATTTCTGTAATCCACCATTTTAATTCCTATTCCAGCCTAGTAAATAGGCATGGATTTTAGAATTAAACACATCTGAATTTCAATCCCAACTGCACCACTTGTGGACTCTATGATCTTGGGGGAGGGGCAGATTATATAATATCTCTGAAATTGCATTCTGTCATCTGTAAAATGAGAATAATAGCACTGATTTTTTCCCTGAAGTTTATGTGCATGCCACATGATGATGTATCGGAAATCTGTTCATGCAGTGCTGATCACATAGTAACTTTCTAATAAATGTTATTTTCCTTTGTTTCTTCACTTTTTCCTCTTAAGTACCTGAGGTGTAGGGAATGACTTAAGGAAAAGCTTTTTGGGTTGATTTAGGTATTCACATGACGACCTTCTTGCCTGATTTGTAGGTTCTGAACTTAGAGAAAAGGATCACTTTTTAAGATACTCTTCAGACTACATTTTGAATTTAATAATCAGAAAATATTAAAAAGAATGTCCAGAAAACATTGTTTGCTGTGACTCTCCATAACTTAATGTTAAAAGTGAGTCTTTATTGGAATTGTTATGCAATTGTGTCACCAAATTTTAGTGTTTTGGGGTTCATTCCACATGTGGACCATCTCATAAGAAATTGTCATGTAAAGGAAGTATGATTCTGAGGAATAATTTCTAGTTAGAGAATGTTTCAAGCTGAGGTATTTGCAAAAATAAATTAATCATTTATGATTTACAGACACTGAGCCCTGGCCAATCCAGCATGATGATGTCCACTTAGTGCCATAAAGATGAGTAGGGCTTCCTAAAGGAGATGTTATAAGTCATAAACACTAAGATCTTTAAGACATCATTAGAAATATCCCTCTGACTTCAGTGTAAACTGTGCTTATGGCACATAAAGTGATACTAGTGTTGAAAGATCATTAGTAAAGGGAATTTCATCATCTTCCCCAAGAATGAAATACCCATATGAAATAATCTTCTGTGTGCAAAATCTGGCCTTATGTGTAACCTAAATCCTTTTTGCTTCATTTAAAGTCCATTTCCATTAAGTCCATTTTCCTGAGGCAGGAGCATTATTAAATAGCATGACTATCCATTAAAATAACAGGAAAATATATATCTAAATTGGCCAGTTTTTCCCTGCCCCTCGTTTTTTTAAACTATCCCAGAGAGGTTCAGCCCAGCGTTAAGTGGTGTGACCAGTGACAGAAATGTTTTTTTCCACCATGTCTTTGGGTGGTCATCCTGCTGCCTCTTTGAAACTCTCAAAGTACCTGAATAAACCAAGAAAGTTTTTTTCACACCTCCAAAGGGGAAAAAAAAATGAAGGAAAGGAAAATATGAATAGGTTAGGAGATGTATTAATAGTTCAGAGATATTCTTATTTATACTTAAATTCAGACAAATTTTTAAGCCTTTTTTATGGCTCCAAGTTCTCAGGTTAGGTAGTAGCATTTATTAAGTTTCACTTTTGTATAATGAATTTGACTTTACTAATTATATGCATTCTCATAGTTGTCTTATATTTTTTCTGTCAAACCGAAGAGAAATATTTGAATTCCAATAATTATCTCAACTTAAACTATTAAAAACACACTACAGTTATGACATCATAGGTATTTATAATTTTTGTAAACTCATCGCCTAGGTAACTCATGCTTTCTTTTTAAAACTAAATTTGAATTTCAAGCTTAGATTATTTCAAAGTGTCATTTTAAATTGATAACATCTGGAGGAGGGGAAAAAAAAAAAAAGATTCTCCTTTTCAGTTCTTCAGAACAGATTCCATTTCACGTCCGCCAGAAAATTTAGACCTGCTGCACGTTTGGCTTTTACATCATACCTTTTTTAAAAATCATCTCCTTGCCCACTCCTCCCCTCTGGTTATAGTCCCCTCCCCTCTCTTAAATACGCCTATTACCCTCAGGCTTTGACCTTGGGCAGACTGAGCACAAAGTCATGTTATTTAGACTGAAGTAACACCAGTAGTCAGGAAGGAACAATGCAGTTCAGGCCAGATAAAATAAATCTCTCATTTCCTGTCAAGGGACTGAGCCAAAAGCAATGATGAGAGACAGAGGGGGCAAACCACGCAACTTGAAACAGACACTCGGGATAGACACAACCAACCACAAGCCGCTCTTAAATACAGACAACAAAACCAAAAGCAGCCAGAGTGACAGGAGACACACACAAGCTATGGAATAAACCAAAACATACGAAACAGAGGAGATCCATGCAGCTCCCCGGCCATAGAAACAACGTATTTGATTAGCTCCAGGAGGGAATCCTAAGGACAGGACTAAAACGTGCCATGGATCCCCCTGTCCAGAGAGAGAATTTCATAAACTTTGAAATACACCTGTGTAGCTGCCACTTCTGACCCAAGATGTCTTTATAATGGGAACTATACGCAGCGATTTCTGCAGAATGGATGATCTACACATTGAAATTTGCAAACAGCCATGGGGAAGAACCCAATATTCAATTCGACAGACGTACATCATGGTTATCATTGTCCCCATGTTTAAGAAAGAAGATGTCTTTTAAAAGATTACTGATTCATTAAACAGACACCAATAAGAGTGCCTACAGTCTACAGGTGCTGGTTAAAGTTACTTCAGATATTTAATCCTTCTAATCCTTAAAACAACCCTATGAGGGAAGCACTGTCGTGTTCTATTTTATAAATGAAAAACCTAAGGCACTAACTTGAGTAAGTAACTTCAGTTAACTTACCCAAGGTCACATGGCTAGGAAGGGATAGAGCCTTGATCCAAACCTAAGCAGTGGCTTCCAGAGTCCACTCTTAGTTACTATGCCTTGCTGAATATGTGGCCATACTCTTCTAGCGTGATATCCTACTGATCTTGGTTGTTTGCAAGCCCTGTTCAGAATTTTTCTTTGAAATCCACTATTTGTTTAAAAAGCACAATGAAACTTCTGAATGGTCACATCAGATCCGAAAGAATCATGAGAACATGCTACATTCATTACAATACTGAGTATTTTGCTTTTTGTCCAAGGCTCTTTCAAGATGGTAAGGTACTGAGAGTTCATTCACTCATTCGTTTGTTCCTTCAACAAATATTCATTATTGAGTGCTTCTTACCTGCTAGGCATGCTGGTGGGTGATTAAACAGTCTCCTAGCAGACACACATATAGTCAGTTGGGAATGAATTGTAGGTTCAGTTTGATGCAGAATATATAGTATAGAAATCTTTAGGAAGACAGCAGCATTCTCAAAGACTAATACTAGTTTATATTTGGAGATAGACAAGAATTTTTAAGTCAATAGAATAAAATATGACGAACTTTTAAATCAAGTATTTAGAAGTATCAGGTGGAAATGGAAACATGCTTTAAGACTTGTACACAAAGACTCTGCCCACATAGCACCATCATGACAATGGATTTACACACTTTAAAGAAGAGCATGCCTCATTGTGAGAATGTTTCTAAGAAGCATGAAAGTCTTAATTTGTAGTCTTCTGTAAAACTCCTTGCCCCTCCTAAACTGGAAAATGTAGAAGTATTTTGGCTCTTACTATACCCTACGAATAGTTCTATTGTTGCACATAACACATTATATTACACCTCTCTATTAAATGTAACAATATTATATTATACTTACTTGATAAACTAAGCGTCTCCATTGGGGTATATGTTCTTCATCTTTATGTTCCCATAGAAGCTCCTCAATATGTGATTGTTAAGTTAATTGATGAATACATTTTTTTCGCACATATGTATAAACTAGAGGCATGCACAGACACCTTTATGTAATATTATGGAAATTATGGTTGCTCCAAGGCAAATTGAGCTTTTAAAGACAATGATGATTCCTTTTATAAAATAACAACAATGGCCAGGTGCCATGGCTCACTCCTATAATCCTAACACTTTGGAAGGCCCGGATGGGAAGATTGCTTGAGGCCAGGAGTTTGAGACCAGCTTGAGCACCATAGTGAGACTCTGTCTCTACAAAAACAAAACAAATGAAAAAAACAAATAAACAACCCAAAACTTAGCTGGGCATGTTGGTTAATGCCTGTAGTCCCAGCTGCCCCAGAACTCAGGAGGCTGAGGCAGGAGGATCGCTTCAACCTAGGAGTTTGAGGTTGCAGTAAGCTATGATGATACCATTGCACTGTAGCCTGAGCAACCGAGCAGAACCCTATCTCAAAAACCAACAACAATGATGATGAGATTGATAGATAATTTATTTGAATGTTTACTGCCTCTAGGCCTTCTTCTATGTGTTTATCATGGACTACTTAATTTAATTCTTACTACAAATATATGAAGTAGGTACATGCTTTGTTGTAAGGTTGAAATGAAAATGACCATATGTGATAGACCTTTTTAAGTATTTTATAATTAAAATTATTCTGTTACTATGACTTATGAAAAAGATCTAAGGAAATAAAAACTATTACTCTCTCCCTTTCTAAGAAATAATAAATGAGTCCAAGTTTGAAAGGTAAATATAGTTCACATTTATATTTTTATGACCAATTCCATATTTTCCATATCCACAGAGGAGAAGACTCATGTAGATCAGGAAAGGGTTTGTTTGGGCACTGTATGATTAAATGAGGAAACCTGTGCATTGTTAAGATACTAAAAATACAGAAATGCCCTGCCCCACAATGAGTTTGGGGGCCCTGAAGAAATTTAGCAAGAAAGTTCTGTTGGACCAGTTAAACAGATGATTGCTCCAGCTCTGTCATGCTTTAATTTGAATTAGAAAGATATCTTTTATAGAGTTTGAACTTTAAAAGGTAGGCGTATATATTTATTACATGTTTAGCAATGCGTGTGTTTATCATGACTACACAAAATACAAAATGGCTGAACAAACAGAGAAATACAACTCTGACATTTCAGATATTTTGTTTTCCTGGTGTCCTCAATACTTGCACATACAAGATACCAAATAAATACTAGTTAGTCTCTTGTTTTCCGATATTTATTGAC
The DNA here is from genome assembly GCF_040939455.1 of Microcebus murinus. NCBI lineage: Eukaryota > Metazoa > Chordata > Mammalia > Primates > Cheirogaleidae > Microcebus > Microcebus murinus. Next base: position 79,856,653 of record NC_134113.1, read on the forward strand.
CTTTTTACCTCTCTGCTTTGTCTTCTGTTGACAGAAAATGGGACTTTTGCTTAATTTAACCCAGGATGTTTCCTTTAAACAAAAACAATTACTTCCTTTCTACAGGAAATTTATGAACCAGAAAGTCTGTGGAGACAATTCATCTCTTTTTCGCATGGTTTGCAACACAATGTGAACCTAAGATTGGCTCAGGGTCTGACAGGGGCAAAAATCAATTATTTTTATATACCTCAACATTATCCGTTCCAACCTGTCCTCTACTGATATTAGTAGTTAGGATATAACTGTTAAACTTTGATAAATAATACACATTACATTCTTTGAGAAACAGGTTTGCTGAAGGTTCTGTGTGCTTCACAAAAGTAGAAAACGAAATCAATAAGAAACAAGGAATCACAAATGCCAGCACTAACTTGTAGCCATGAGTAAAAGATGAGAATCAGATAAAGAATATTCTCTGAATGGACCAAAGATGATAATGAAAATATTTGTCTTTTGGAGGTTTTATTTTAAATGCAAGGACAGACTAAATGAAATCAAATATCTTGACCAAAACAGTTAAGTAGAGGTGACGTTTTATCGAACATACAACTAAACTGTGGAATTCATTGCTGCTGGCTATCACTGAGGCATATGGCACAGATAATATCCTTTTTTAAAAAAGCTAAATCATTTTTATGGATATGGAGAGCACTGTAATTATATTATCCATGGAATCTTTAAGATATTCCAGTTAGTCATACTTCAAAATAGATTAATAGCTTGGTCAAAAAGAAATATTTTCAAATTTTGTTAGCATAGGGCACCTGATAAATTATTGAACTATAGATTCTCCTTTGAATATTAGGCATTATTCAAGACAGATTCCAGATTAGGATAAATATTGCACAATATGTTTTATCAATTTTAACTACTTTGTTACAACTTTATATATATATTTATATATAAATATATTATGCATATATTTATATATGTATATATAAAATGAAGGTGCATACTGATATTGTCATGCTAACTTTATTGTATTTTTATTATACCTAACTTAATACCAATACTTTCTAAAACTTGTATTCTTTATTTATATTCATCATATATGTCTTTAGTCTTTTAATTTTGTAAAAACATGTTATATCTATTCAGTTCTACAGGAACTTTTTTCATATTTGAATATTTATATTCAAAATGGTTAAATTAAGGGTTGATAAATCACTTTACAGTAAAGTTAAAGTTTCCATTACTGTATCTTACGCATGGTAGATATTAAACAATCTTGGTTGATTTGGGGCTTTTCCTGATGTGCACATAATGTTTATTTTTAAAATTCAATTTAAAGTAATAGTTACAAATTATTATTAGCCAATATAGTAAATAAAGCAAATCTTACTCAAATTTATTAGTTTGTCATTTGTCACAGGAACATTTTGAAATTTAGAGGTGGTACTTTTTAGGAATTACTGATTATCTCATTAAAGCCAAGTACAGGAATTGTTGTCTAATGGTGTTACCTAATTTTTTTTTTTTTATCTAGACCTCTTCATGATGTTGTCTGAGCATATAAAACAATTTTATGTTTCACTTATGTTATAATTTATATAAGGCACTTTCAATGTCTTGTTCACCATTAGACTCCTATCTTGGGAACAGTTTGGAAAGTGATTTTTTTCCTTGCAGTTGTAAATTCACAAGAGAAGCTCAATTTTGATAAAGAGATAAGGTGAATGGTTTAAGGACTTTAACAAATATAGTTATGGTATTATATTAAAATTATACCTATATAGTCTTCAAGCATAGGAACTTCAAATACTTTAATGTTCTCATCAAACTCTCCTATCACTGACAATATTTCTTAAGCCCCAATTGATCCCTCTCTCTGCCTCCTGAATCCAAGAATTTGTCATTTGTCTTGCATATGAGATTGCTAGTAACCACTTCTTTGAAGCTTATAATTTTAGTATCCTCATCTTGACAAAAGTCTTTAAAGTTAAGGACAGAGACACTGAGGGTGTATGCATACCTAAGATTGGTATCATTCACTTAAGTATTCAGTGAGTCTTATGCTGTACAAAACTCTTTTATAAGATTCAGAAGAGAAGAAATCCCCTTTACCTATCCCACCAGGACCATCAAAACTCATCTTTGAGCTTCTTCAGCTTTTCTATTTCTTATTATCTACACCAAGTATTGGTATCCCTTTGTAGCTATATTAGTTTTCCTAGATGCCCAGATTCTCTAGTTTAAGAAATATTCATATATTTAGATTACTGATTAGGGGAAAATATTCTTTAATTTAGAGTTGTACATAATTTATTAAATGCTTGGAGTTCTTTATAAAGTTTTTCACCCATCACAAAGTAGTTCTAACACTTAAGGGACTTTTTAATCAGCATTGCAGACATATAGCTCAAGTAAATATTTAATAATTGTAATGAGACATTGAAACATTTGTGTTTTTCAATTATCAGAGAAGATTCATGTATATTATGAGCAACCAAGGGAGTAGTGCCTTATGACAATATAATAACAGTATAGTTATAATTGCTTTGTTTCTACCTTGATCTGAGTATTTAGTAGGATTTATAAGTTATATATTTGTTTTCACTATATATGCAGTTTCACCACAAACCATTTTGTAGTTTACAAAGTGAATACTCAGTGATGTTAAGTAATTTGTCAAAGGTTACACAATGAGAGAGTTAGAACCATGGGTATTTTCAACACTAATTTCTGCTAGTTTTTTTTTTTTTTTTTTTTTTTTTTTTTAAGTCTAACTGGTAAAGAAGTTTATAACCTAAAGTTTTTTTTTTTCTATATGCTGGTCCTTTGAATTTATTTCAAAATGTATCCACAATTATATATTAAACATTCACCATATACTTATCACAGTGCTGGGTTTCAAAGACACATGTTTGAAACAAACAAACAATCATGACCTACGTTCCTGGGAAAATAATGTTAACATAATTGAAGCAGGACAATGAAAGAAACTGGCCTGTCTGATCACATTGGCATGAATTAAATTTTCAAGTAATTGAAAAAATTGATATGTGTACCTAGTTTCCATAATAAGATTAAAATCAACAAGGTTAGGAAACAACCTATTGTATCTGCATAGTTTAACTTCCCACAGGACTGAGGCACTTCCGGTAGGACACAATGGGCATTTGATAAAGGTTTCTTGATTAAATGAATAGCTTTTCCTTGGTTAAGTTTCAGGGTTTGGATTTAATATTTTTAATACATTATCCTCATAGTATTTTTTTCATTAAAAGAAATGTGAAAGATTACAAATTAGGTAGGGGAAATGAATATGCACATATTGTAGGATTTGTACAAAACTCTTATTGATTTGAAAATGCTGAGTTATTATCTACATTATTATACCAGGAAATATGCTTTACCATTGGAGCTTTAACTACCCCAGGTATATATACATGTTTTCCCCTTTCTTATTAAATGAGAACCATATCTGATTTGTTAATATACAGGTAAGAATATTTTATTTGTATTTTTATGGTTGTAACAATGCTGCAGGGTTGTTTGTTTTTATAATCAATGATTTCAAGAATAGCCCTTTGCATATAGCTCATCTCAGTATTATCTATCTAATGTTGACTTAAGTGAGACCTTGGACAGTCACCACTACACAATATACTTTAAAGTTTTAAGAGATGTTTGTTTTGGCTTGTTTTAGTCTAGCAATTGAGAAATTATTTAGTCATAGTCAATCTTACTTAGACACAGGAAAAACCATCATTTGCTTTTGAATCTCTGTTTTTTCGGGAGGCTACATTACTTCTGGGGATATTAAGTGACTCACATGTGTTGGGAAAACTCACAGTTTCCATGATTGCTCACATTTTTTGCCTTTAGTATTTACCATGAGAAATGCTATTTTATCCTGCCAGGGATATGGGAAAGGGGAAGAGCCCCTAAAGTCTCTTTCTTAATAAAACTCTTACTGGACATTCAATGGAACAAATACTGGTTATTTTTCTCATTTTTAAGCCAGGAACCAGAAGAAAATATAGTGAATAAACTGGTTTTAAAAGTCAGTGATCATTGTGAGAATAACAATTTATAATTTTTAATTAGGATGTCTAGATAAAAATCTTAGGGAGTCCTGCAATTTGGTAGAGCATGGTATGATAGACATCTGTCAATAGGAGTGAGGCTTGTAAGTATTTGTGAAAATTTTACAGCTCAGAAAACTCAGAAATGTGAACAAACAAAGTTCCATTCATTTTCTACCAGGTTCCACTTGAGAGGGAAGAGTACCAAGTTCAGTTATTTTTTATTGGGCTTCACATCTGAAACAGGTGATTTCCCACCATGTGTTATAAATTAAAACATCTTCTATCTTTTTAATCTTCCTTTACTTAAAGTATATTGCACTCTACCTGAATCTCTTTTTACTGTTTTGGAAAAAAAAAAAAATACAAAGCAAAGTGGGGGTTGAAGTTCCCATTGTGTCAATAGGACTCAAGAATGTGGCAATATTTGGTTGTGTAACTAATTTGTTTCACAAAGGGAAGAGCCCACCTTGGGATTTTTGGAACTAACACTGGAACTTCCCAAGCTGAGTCACATGTCACAGGACCATGGTGAAATCCTGCTCTCTGGGTCACCGGGAATCACAACAGCGCAATTCTCTCTTGGCTCCTGGTTTCTAGAATTGATGTTGTCACTGTTCCAGAGGGTACAGGAAAGCCCAGGTGGGTTGATTATGCAGAACCACTGAATTCCACATCCCTGCCACTGACAGACCTTCCTAGGAACTGAAGACACATATTTTGCTCTGAAGAAACCTCCACATCCCCATGGTTTCTGGCTGAAAGAAAGGTTCATTTGGTGACTCATTTATCTCTAAATTCCTTGTTAATTTTGGTAGGGTTTTGCTTTTGCTTCTAGCTACTATATGATTAAGGCTCTCTAAATGTTAAGACATTATGCAGTATAATTTTGTCATATTTTAAATCTCAATTTCTTCTCTTTTCTCCTTTTGTATCTCTTTTTGGGGAAGAGGTAATGGGTGGCTTCAGAAAGCAACCTAAAAATATTTACATGCATGATTCATGCATGATTTTTAATGTGTTCAACTGTCAAGTTTGGGTCACTGCTTTTATCAGTGTTCTGTGTAAAAATTGCAGTTGTCCCACTAATACTACCATTAAAACTATAGTATATAGTGACACTGAGGTGGAGAAGAGATGTTGGAAATTGCTAGACAGACACCAATTCGTTTCTGTTTTGAGGAAATATTTTAGTAAAAATGAAAACATAAATTTGTATGTATCGATGTGTACAAGTGCATATTAATGATGTGTAACATCTTTTCATGAAATTTTACATTTAACTTTTGGAATTGAGATAAGTTTCAGACTGAGATATTTCAAATTTGTAAGCTAAATCTCACTCAAATGATATATTTCACTGTACACTTCTCAGTGCATTTGACATTTGCCAGCCTCCTTAACCACTTTCCACCAGTATAACCATGATCATATGTTGAAAAATTTTGAGTCAATATGGAGACAGGTGGCTCTCTCGTTTTCTTTATTCATTTAGCTCTCTTAGCTGTAGATGATTCATAACAAATCTATACCTTAGTTCTCAGAATTATTGATTAAAATCATGAAATGTTTTTACTGTCTACTAGTGGGAATTCCTCTTGTGCTATCAATGACAATGCCGAGAAACAGACTTCAAGATGGTTAATTTCTACATACCAACCTATCCACTTTATCAGGATTCACTCTTGCTGTCTATGTGTCTGTTCTACGTATGTGTATGTGTGTTATTTATTTGAATTGTCTTAAGTGCATACTTGAATAGCTTGCAAGGGTCAGAGAGAGTTCAAATGATAGAAAAATGGTTTATTTTCTCCTTCCCCTCCCCCCATTGCTAATGTAAAGGGAGGAAGAGTGCCCCGTGGAGTCCTTCAATTTAAAGAGACAACCTTGTTCACTTGGAGGGTGTGAATGCCATTCTTGTGAAATACTGTAAATAGTAATTCACAAGAGGGTGACTTTTTTATTGCTTTTACATTGATAACATGCCTTGTGAAGACTTATAGTTATCCTGCTGAATTTAAGAGAGATAAGAATGGAATGTGTGTGTTAATTCAAACATCTGAATTCCTTATTATCAGGAAATCAGATTCTTTTATGTGTTTACCAATATTAACTAACTTTTAAAAGTATTATCCAATATGTGAATATTTATTACTGGACTCAGTTTTCCTTCCGAGCACCTTCCTGAAATATTGAGAGTAAGGCTGTGATTATAATATAAATCACTGAATCTATAGATTATAAAAATGAGTTTGAATTACATCTAAAAGCAGTCTAATTTTCCATAGCAGCATCAGGTTGCAAAGGAAATGTTAGCAACACAAGGACTGAGATGTGATGTCAACCAAGACAGGAGTGCAGCTTACTGAGTATTGAATTTGTGTAGAGCTTATTACTTACCTCAATAAAAATATAATGCCCACATATAAAACTGATCTGTGAACATAAAAAATTACAGACCAATTCTGTTCTCAAGAGATGTAACAGAGAAATCTGTCAGTTACTTTGAAGATCAACCATATATACCTTCATAGTATTTAATTATTTTGTAAGATATAGTAGAAGCATTTAGAATTTGAATGCCAAAAGCTGTTAAGCAAGTACAGTGTTGGAATATTTAATGGCATTAATTATCATTTATACATGCCACTACCCAGGAGGCAATGGGCAATGACTCACTGGGTTGTCATTAACTGTCATTATTGCTAGTAAAGTCAACTTCCTATTCATAAAAACAGAGAAAAAAATAATAGTGAAAATCACACCATTCTATCGTTCAGTATTCGCGTTGGTAATTTATTCTGTATTGTAGAATTATATTGGTATTTTGAAACTTAAGTGAATTTCAATATTCTCATCACTAAAGATAAAACTTTTTTTTTTAAAAAAAAGTGTGTTATATAATTGTCCCATTCTCTGTGGTTCTTAAAAAAAAAAAAAAAAAACAACACAAAGAAACAAAAAACACCTGACAAAAGATTTCAAGAAGGTTTTTGGTTTTCTTTTTAAAAATTGGATCTTTGCTATAAGGGACAGAGATCAATTTGGAAGGATAGTCACCCAGAAATGGAAGCAAACAGCAAACCAGCTCAGGGCAAAACTTTCTCCAGTCTGAGAATGTGACACGTGACACTGTATAGCTGTCACTCACATTTTTAATCCTTGAGGGGAAGGCAGTAGGGAAAACAGTTGTCGAAATTTTAGTTGTATAAAGTTGAAATATTTTTCAAGTATGTATAGTAAGGGAGATGATTTTCTTTATTTTATCAAGAAATTAAAGTCCAGATGAGTTGAAGGAGTGTGATTTATTTATTTTTTTTTACCTAGTATGTTTATTTCATTTTATTTAGGATCACTATTATTGGATGTGTTATCATTTAGTTTGGGTTTCTGTTAAAAGAAGAAAAAGTACTCCCACAGCTTTCTTCTATGCTGTTTCTTTATTGCTGTATTTCTTTGCTTTAGGGATGGTTTGATTTATACAGCATAATAGCTTCAGATGGTCCATCAGGGAATCCAGTTTTTATTTCCAATTTTGAATTCTTATCAGTAAATGTTAATCGTTGTAATGGCTCATGTGCCAACAGTGTGTATAATAAGAGTGTGCAGTAGGCTGACTTGTAAACTGTAGCTGTTGTCATTGGTTATCTTTCACTAAAGAAATGCATATACCAAGACCAGAGTTGGTGAAATTGAAAGGTAGATGGCATAAAAATAATTTATAGGTACAAGTTATCAAAAGTAATTATATTAAGTTTTATATGTCACTTAAAATATTCTCATAAAGGCTATCACTGCCATCATATAGTATTGATTGAGCATTCATAATTTGCTAGGTACCCAAAAAAAAAAAAAAAACAACATTGAAAAGAAATAATGGTAATTTCAGACAGAAACGTAAAACAGGATTTGGGAGACTTTGAGCTTACATCGTCAGGAGACTCTGGGGTTTAGCATTCTGTTTCATGTGGAGACCCGCAGTTAATATGGTCCTTGTTGAAACTTAAAACAGCTCTATTAGTAGCTTGATTGAGAAGGGGGAAGAGGCCTAGAGTAAACAAAAATGTGCGTTTTCTAGACAGCCTAATTGTATACAGTGCATTTGCTTCCGCAGTTCCTTCTAATCCATCAAACAGTAAAACACACAAATTTATTCTATTAAAGTAGATAAAATTGTTAGGTGAGTATAATGCATAGGCCAAGAAGGGGAAATAGCATCTGTTTAACAATTCTTTATTGTTCAAAAGATCATAGAAGTACTGTTGCCTGCCTGTCGCATTCAATCGAGTTGGGTAAAATGCTGATTTCGAGGAAAGAAAGGAAGAAACTAAGAAAGTATTTGGTTACACCTTTTTCTTAAAAAAAAAAATTCCCCCAGAGCAGTGGTGATGAGAGTCCCAGGGGCAGGGGAGAATTCAGTTTTGTAAAGTGAAAGAGTTATTGGTTCTCCCTCGCCCCCATTCCAGTCTTTTCTTTGGTACAGCCCAGGAAAGCTGCATGGCAGTCGGAACTAATTGTAACTCACTCAGGAAAGTCTTCATTAGCACTACCACACATGGTTACCAGATGTGCTGAAAGGCAAGCGAGAGGAGGGGTGAGACATCCACGGTGGGGAGAGACACAAGTGGCTTCATTTTAAAACTTAATAATCTGCCTTTTGTTTCTAAGTGTATTGTCTTCGAGAAATGAGAGAGAAGGACGCTTTGGAAGATGAAATGCCTTCTCATTCACTCATTCTCTGGAAGCTGAATGGAATTCTTTGTCCTTTTTGTGACTGCCAGGGTGTTGGAGATGTTTCACTTTCTCTGTCCGAGAAAATGTAAATTACCTGGATTGTCAAAACAGTTGTGTTTTTTTCTAAAGTCTGAGATGGATGGTCCTAAATTTGGGGGTCTTTGAATGTAGGCTGGACTTACAAAACAGATAAAAGACGTTTATAAAAAAAAGGTTGTCTTCAGAGTACAAATGCCAACTAAGCATCATTGAAAACAAGGAGAGAAGAGAACTACATTGTGGCTTTAACTATTCCTAATCCTGATCTGAGTCAGGCTCGTGTAGGGTGTCATTGCCTCTTATTTTATACAGCTGTGCTATTAGCAGTAAAGAATACTGTTTCCAGACCCTTAAGATTAAAGATCTTACTGCTTCTTCCCAGGAAATTTGAATTTATTCCTACTCACTATGCTCCACAAAGATGAAATAAAATCACAAAGATTTCTCCTGTTTCTGAAGGTGTTATTCACCATCTTCTTACTTAACCTGTATACCTGTATCTGTAGATGCAGATTATTTCCCAAGGCCAGTGAGAACCATCCTATCTGGGGATGAAACCTCTGGTCCTCAAAATGGAATTTTTTAATGCTACAGAAAATGGTGACATTAAAAATGACATTATGGAATTCAATTCTCAAAAAGTATAAAATTCTCAAATTTAAATATAAAATTCTCAAAAAGTATAAAAACATCAATTGTTATTTGTTTATTTAGTGCCCGATTGATAATCTTTTTTTTTTGTTTCAAATTCACTTTACAATGGTCATGTGAGTTTCAAAGTACTTTCTAAAGTTAGACATCAAAAATCTTGAAAAGAATATTTTAACACATACATGATTTGTAAACATAGCGAATTCTGTAACTGAAAATTTCAAGACTGGCTAAGTATTTAACTTATAATTTTAGGACAGTGCTTTTTGGGGTTGATTCTTTATCACTTTCTTTCCTAATCCAGTAGAATCATGAAGGCACTTGGAACAAAAGTATAACAAATCAAAAGAGAAAAAGTTACTTCAACCGGTTTTGGAGAAACATGATTTAGAGTCATTTCCTGTTTACCTAAAAGACCCGATGGTTTTTAAACGTTTTAGGGGTCATGAAACCATGTCAAATGTTAATGAAATCTATAGGCCTTCTCCTCATGAATATGCTTATGCACAAATTTTAATGCAATTCAGGACCTTTCAAAATCCAGCTTCCAGTTTGAGAATCCCAGTTTAGAGCCTTCTGATATAGAAAGCAAGAAAGAGAGAAGGAAAGGAGCGGAGGAAGGGAGAGAGGGAGAAAGGATAAAGGCAGGTAGGTAAAAACAAAGTTGAAGTGTCACAAAGTGTGAAATATGTAACCTGGTATATTTCATCCTAATAAGCAGTAGAAGATAGTACAATTGGAAGGAAATTTCATTGAAAATAAACTGTTCTTCATTAACAGATTGAGTTGCTACTATTAGAAAGAGATGTGTCTATGTTTAGTTTCCTTAGTTAAGTTTTAAATCTCTTTCAGACAGTAACCATAGCTTTTCTTTCACTTGTACTTCCCAAACAGTGTAGTACAGTTTTAGCTACCCAGTACACACCTGGAATGGTCTGGTTGAATGAATGAATGAATGAATGAGCTAATTTTAAGTATCATGTGTTAGTAGCTGCTACAGTTATCAGGAAATGCTAGCACACTAGATTAATTCTTCATGCAAAAATTTGCTATGAAAATGTTATCTATAATTGTAGTTTTTGTAATTGAATAAGTGAAATATAGTCAACCATAAATTCTTTTCTATCAAAGCCTTACTATAACAATATATTACTGATCAATGCTGGCTGATTTTATTATAGGTAAAATTATAAAAGATATTGGTATTGTCAAGAACCAAATTCACTTAGATGGTATTTTAAAATGCAAATTGTGATAGCTTTTCAAGGTGGGAATAGTTTATGACAAAAACTAATGTTTATAATAATATCTCTTTTCATTGTGGTGTTGGCTATGTTTTTTTGGACAAGATTTTGTTTTTATGGTTGAATAGTATTTCATTGTATATATATATGTATCTCACATATAAATCTCACATTTTCTTTATTAATTTATCTGTCAATGAACACTTATGTTGATTACATATCTTGGTTATTGTAAATAATGTTGCAATGTGAGAGTACGGATTATCTCTTCAATATACTGATTTTCTTTCCTTTAGAAATATAACTAGTAGTTCTATTTCTAATTGTTTGAGAAACCTCCATAGTGTTTTCCATAATGGTTATGTTAATTTCTATTCACACAGTGTGCAAGGTTCCCTTTTTCCCACATCCTTGCCAACCCTTGTTATCTTTTGTCTTTTTGATTGGCAATCCCCAAACTTTTTGGCGCCAGGGACCAGTTTCATGGAAGGCAATTTTTCCATGGACCAGGTGGAAAAGGGGTTGTTTCAGGATGATTCAAGCACATTACATTTATTGTGCAGTCAAACCCTCCTGCTAATAATAATCTGTATTTGCAGCTGCTCCTTAGCTGTAGCATCACTGCCTCAGCTACACCTAAGATCATCAGGCATTAGATTCTCATAAGGAGCACACATGCAACCTAGATCCTCACGTGCACAGTTTACAGTAGGGCTCATGCTCCTATAAGAGTCTAATGCTGCTGCTGCTCTGATAGGAGGCGGAGCTTATTTTATGATGAGACTAATGTAAGTGGAGTGGCTGTAAATACAGATGAAGCTTTGCTCATTTGCCTGCTGTTCACCTCCTGGTGTGCAGCCCAGTTCCTATCAGACCATAGACCCACAGCCATGGGGTTGGGGACTGCAGTTTTTGATAATTGCCATTCTGCCAGGTGTGAGGTGATATCTCATGGTGGTTTCAATTTGCATTTCTCTGATGATTAGTGATGTTAAGCACTTTTTCATATACCTATTGGCCATTTCCTTTGAGAAATATCTATTTAAAAGACAGTCTCTCTCTGTTACCAAGGCTGGAGTATAATGGCACAATTATAGCTCACTGCAGCCTGAACTCCTGGGCTCAAGCAGTCCTCCCACCTCAGCCTCCCTAAGCACCATGATTATAGGCATGAGCCTCTACACTTGGGCTCTTTGCCTGTTTTTTAATTGGATTATTTGTCTTCTTGCTATTTAGTTGTTTGACTTTCTCATATGTGTTGAATATTAACCACTTAATCAGATGTATGGTTTGAAAATATATTCTCCCATTCCATAGGTTATCCCTTTATTTTATTGATTTTTTCCTTAGCTGTGGAAGCTTTTCAGTTTGCTGTAATATCATTTGTCTATTTTTGCTTTTGTTTCCTTTGCCTTTGGGGGTCACTTCCAAAAAAATCATTCCCCAGAGCCCAGACTAATATCATGGAGCTTTTCCTCTATGTTTTCTTCTAATAGTTTTACAGTTTTGGGCCTTATGTTTTAAGTGTTTAATACATTTTCAGTTTTGTGTATGGCATAAGATAAGGGTCTAATTTCATTCTTCTGCATATGAATATCCAGTATTTTCAGTGCCATTTATTGATGAGACTACCCTTTGCTCATGGTGCTTTCTTGGAAATCAATTGGCTGTAAATAAATGCCTAGATTTATTTCTGGGCTGTATTCTGTTCCATTAGTTTATGTTTCTGTTTTTATGCCAGTACCATGCTGTTTTGATTGCCATAGCTTTGTAATATATATACACACATGTGTATTTTAACACTCTGTCACCCAAGCTGGAGAGCAGCAGGGTGATGATAGCTCACTGCAGGTTCCATCTCCTGGGCTCAAGTGATCTTCTTGTCTCAGCCTTTTGAGTAACTGGGACTACAGGCAGACACAAACATGCCTGGCTAATTTTTATTTCACTTTTTAGAGACGGGATCTACTCTGTGTTGCTCAGGCTCATCTCAAACTCCTGATTTCAAGTGACTCTCCCATTTCAGTCTCCTGAGTCGCTGAGGTTACAGGTATGAACCACCATGCCCTGCTCTGCAGTCAGCTAGTGTGATGCCTTCAGTTTTGTTCTTTGTGCTCAAGATTACTTTGTCTATTTGGGGTCTGACGAGAATATTTTTGATAGTGCACTATCCAAAAAGTACTGTTATTCGTGTTTTATAGTATAGGCATAAAGCAGTCATATAGCATAGACTAAAGCCACACTGACTCCGTTCAAATCCAAGCCCTCCTTCCTTGTGGACTATGCGACTGAGCGTGTGACTTAACCCTCTGTGCCTCAGTTTCCCATCTGTAAAGTGAAGATGAAAACAATACCTACCTCACAGGGTTGTTATGAAAAATGAAACATATTAATACTTATACATCAGTGATAACTGAGCCTGGCACATATGAAGTACTACATAGATGTGGAGACTGTCTCTCAACACTTCTAAATTCTTTAATTAAACAGAACTCTCAAAATTACCTCATTAAACAAAATGTTAAAAGTTAGTTGTCCTATTTTTAAAAAATGTTCATCTTCAAACTCGTATGTTTTAAATTCTTTAGGGCTTCTTTCCGAATTTCTTCTTTATTCGAGAACTTTAGAAAGCATAGGAACTTTAAAGAAAAGTAATATAAGAAGACAGAAGTCAATATTTTTTTAAAAAACAGAAATGCAATTAGGAGCTCAACCCAAGTAAAGAAATATTCACTGGTCAGGCGGAGCTGGGGCAAAATGGAGTTATATCTAAAAATAAAATTGTTGAAGATGTTTTGGCTTTGGGTGAATATTCTACTTGAGGTACATTTAACTGTGGTATAAAACTGATGAGGAGATATTCTAATTTTAAAAGAATTATGAACAGTTGCTAAGCAATATAGTTCATAGAAAACATTGTAAGTTTGCTATTAAGAATGTCATCATTGTGTGGGAAAAACTGTATTTAAATTTTTTTGCACTGTATCTTATATATATTTAGTCATTATTACTCAGAAAAATAAAATATGGTTATTTATTTTTGAAATATATTTGGATTGGCTTCTGTGTAGCACCAACTTATTTGTTGACTTAAATCCTCGACATCCTTGTGTTCTGGGTAAAGTGTCCTTCCTCTTATTGTTTTCAGAAACAAATAAAAACATATTTCAGACCCACTAAACATTATTAAATAGATGTTTGCTGCTAATTAGTGTATGGTTTGAATTGTAATTATGTCATCCAAAGTGATTTATAAATATCATCTAGTTAAAATGTGATTCAGTCTTCAATCATTCACAGAGGCATACATTCATTATTATTCATTTAGGGTTCTCTGATTTGAGCTCTACATGTAATCCAGGAAAAGATGGAGGGATTTTACTTTTATTGTCATGACTTAATATAGCAGATCCCTTAGTTATCATCCTATACTAATCCAGGGATTGTTATAACTTCTTAGAGTCTGTTATTTGATTTTTAAATCAGTCTGTTTATCATACCAGCATAGCAGCATGCAAATTCAAGCCGTTAGAGTAAGATACCACATCTTTCTTCTTATGCAACAATCAACATGTCTCTCTATTGTCCACATTTTAGTTTAACTTTAGAGGAACCTCTGTTTCAGATATTTCATGTTACTACTTTAAGACTGTGATCCATGCCTCCTGTTAATCTAAATTATAAAGAAACAACCAAATTAATTACTCTAACCCTATTCAGAAGTCCCTGCTGTGTGACTGGCAGCGTGCTGTGCTAGGAGTTTTGCATTCAATAGGACAGTTATGATATCCTACCTTCATGGATCTTCTGACTGGATGAAAATATGGGCATTTAAAAAGTGAACGCTGTAATGACAAATGTGTGAATGATGACTACAGAAGTTTTGACTGCACAGAGACGTTAGAGAGACATGTCATGCTCTAGGTAGTCTGGGAAGCTCCTCCCACACTCCAAACCACAGAAGAGTAGGGTTTTCTAAGGCTAGGAAGTGAGAGAAAGCATGATGCCATCAAGGAACTGCAAGATGAGAAATAGGGAGTAGGGAGTGGCAGAGAGCACAATAAGCAGTGTAGTTAGCAGGCACCAGATTGGAGGGGGCCCTGTACACTTGTTAAAAATATTTTTCATAGACTTGGGGTGTAAGGGGGAAAGTTTGATGTGACTGGATTTGCATTTTTACAAAATGACTTTGGATGTGGATGGGGAATGTATTGGATAGGAACAAGACTAGAAGGAAGAGATATGTATGTAGCCCGCATTCGTGGTCCAGGGGAGAGATCATGGCAACCTAAGGTCAGAGCCAAGTTCTAATATTTGGGAAATGGACTTGAGGACAGGATGGTGACTTTGATTGGAGGAAGTGTGGGTACGTGACAAAGGATCTTGCATATTTGGGCCTCCGTATGGGTCCCAGTTTTGCGTTCACATCACCTTTCTCATGACTTTTCATTAAACTTAAAAGATACCACATTGTATTACCTGGAATAACAACTTGAATAACCTTTCAACAAAAGGACACAGCTTTCAGGAAACACGCTGAGATAGGAATTACCACCTCACTGCTAGGCATCTTGCTAAGTTTCTGCCCAGAGTAGAATGACATGGCGACATCATCAGAGTTTAGAGCTATTCCAGGGCATGGATCAAGTACCTAGTCATTTATGGTATGTTAGCGATAATTCCTAGTTTTCTAGCTTTCGAGTTTCAGTGCATGGTGGTGTCATTAAAAAAACATTGAGGAAGACCAGAGAGAGATAATGAATTTAATTTCAAATATGCTGAATTTTAGGTGCCTGCAAAACACCCAAATGAAGGTGTAGAAGGCAGGAGAATATGGTAGTCTAGAGTCAAGAGGGCAGATTTGAGTGTTGTTTCTGTACAGGTAGTGCCCGAAATAACAAATAAAAAAAGGAGAAGGCCTACGTTGGATCGTGAGGAATTCAAGATGCAAGGGTCTGATCAAGGAGTCTAGCAGCTCAGAAGCCAAGGGGGAAGGTGTTTTAAGGAAGTAAGAGTATTTAATAGTGACAACCAGGCCATGGAGTTAGGTAAAAGAAGGGATATGTACGTCAGTGTCTACTAGTTTTATCATCATGAAGAGTTTCAGTGGATTGTAATTGGCTGAGTAAAAATCAGAGATAATTTTGAGATGTTTTGCAATGAATCCATGTTGAACAATGAGACTATATAAAATACCAGTATGATATGAAGTTCTCTGGGTCCACCTGGCTTTAAAATTAACCTTTAAACGTTTAGCTATGTGTAAAGCTTTCTTAAATGTTTCATTGCTGCTGTGGCATCATGTTTCATGTTCACAATCACTGCAGAGTCCCCAGAACCTGGTGTGAACCTTTGATGCCAATGCATCCTTCCCTCAGTGGCTTCTTCTTCTCCTGAGTGGTTGAGATTAGATTAATGCTGCTGCAGATGTGCTATGGGGAACTTCAAAGAACTCTGTGCATGCAATTTAACATTCATAGCCAGAGCTAACATGGTCTATGGTCTTAGGCCTCACCAGCTCCATCCGCAATACCAATGGCATTTTCTCAGCCACTGTTATATTATAATCAATGACTTTTTAAAAGCTTTTTTTCAGATTTCTCTCTTGAGATATAGAAAACCTTTTTTATTCTCAGGCCATCTAATGCAGAGTTGGAGAAACTTTGCTTGTTGAGATTATGTCCAGGAAGTGAGGATCACTGAAACATTCACTCTTATGGGTTACCTTGTCAAAATCATTTCCTTTAGGAAGCCAAAAAGCCAAACTGCCAAATTTAGTTTCCCTTTGCTTCCTTCTTCACTATGTTTACTCTAAATATCAGGAGATAATTTGCTCTTTTTTCTTACTACCTCTTAAGAGTATAGCCACGTTGGATCCAGTCATTCAAAAAGAAGTTAAGCTATGTTGGGTTGTTGAGATTCTAAGATTTTATTTAAATTCAGTAATCTGATCTATTATAGGGATATGGGTTAGAAAGCACATCTGGTCTTCAGGAGCCAGTTGTTAAGTTTACAGAATTTCTGTGTCCATTATTCTGTTCTAACTGATCTTAATAGTCACCTTAGTGGAAACCACCTCACTTTTCTGGTTCATTTAAGAAGAGGAAAATTGGATGGTTATAAATGAGTATTTTTTATTTATTCTATGGAAATTTGTTTCCCGTAATTGCAGTCATTGGTATTTTTTTAAGTGTGTGCTTTCATTTTGTGAATTACTTTGAAAGCTTTATTAGTATTTGAACATTGCCCACTTGTTTATCAGCTGTCAACTAATTGTGGAATTTGAGAAGAATATTTTACTCTTCCGTGTAACGAGCATTAGGTCTAGAAAGATAGGTGTAGAAAATCTTCGTAGCCTAAGAAGGACGTATTCATCTGTGAATACTGAAAGGCCAGACAGTCACTGTTCTCGGTATCTAAAATAATATTTTCTTTGGGGAAACTGCTGGGAAATTTATTATGTTAAAAATTAGAAACGGAGATGTTTAAGCAAGAGAATTAGAGTTGAGCTAGTAACTTTCAATTCTTTCTTTCTAGACTGGATTCTTTTCATTGCTTATGTAACCTTCAAACCTTCTGTATGCATTTAGAAAAATATATTTCTTTTGCTTTAGACATACAGTGAGTTTGCCAGGGTCTCAGATTCCTGACTGCCACCCTTTTGGAGAACAATCTGTGTATTCCCATCTTTCCATTCTGATTGTAGTGTTATCCTTTCAGTACAAAGGCCCATCCTCCTCAACTTTGCTCTGATCTCACCATTGGGAGTTTTCTGTTTTGTTTATTTTGTATTTTTCCTTTTTTATATTTTATACATGAAAAAGAGAATAATTTAAACTTTTGAAGCCTTTTTGCAGATTTCTTTACATCATTATTAAATATTTTTCTCCTAAAGTGACAGCAAATTTAAAATTGAGTAAAAGGAAGAATTTTAATAAATGTTTTATTATAGAACTCAGGTTATCATTTATCATTTCTTTAGTGGTTGCATTTTTCATATGCATATAGGTTATCATGTTCAGAGAAACCACTTGTAGAATTTCCTATAGGGTAGAGAAATTTGGTGTGGACTGCCAATCTTACTCTACTTTTCTTAGTGAAAATCTAAGTGCTTAAACTTAGGCTTTATAATCTTTTCATAATCAGGTCAAATAAAATTCTGAGTACTCAGAATTACAGATTGAGTATGTTATGAAGATTAAGGGTTGTTGTCCTTTTTTATGTATTCCATCCAACACTAACACATTCTGGACCCCTTCTATTTGTTACCTTGACAGCATTTGTGAGTATAACAATTTTGAATTCATGTTTGAAAATTATTACACATATTTAGAAATGTTTTAAATGTAGCAAAAGTTGCTCAACTCAACTTGTTTTGAAGCAAAATATTCATCTTGAGCAAATGCCTAAGAATCCCCATATTTTCTGAATTCTGGTAGCTATTTAAAATCTATACTACTTACTTTTCATAACTGTCAGGTAATAATTATTTAGGAGGTTTCCTGTAAGTTGATTTGTATTGCCATAAAATTTGTTTTCAGTTAATGTGATACAATGCAATGTAGATGGAAATAGCAGACTGCATGTTTTCATTGTCTTAACATAAAATTCACTCAGTATATTGATTGGGTAAGTGAAATACACTTTATAAGAGATCAAAAGAAATTGTTTTGTAGTGAAAACACAGTACACCTTTAAAATGTATAAAATATAAGCCTGCTATCTTGGAAAGTATAATTAACTGCTTTTGACCATTGTATTTCATTTTCCACAATAATTTACTTCTTTGTGCTTTAATAATTTAGGAAAGTGAAAGAATCTTCTCAAAATACCTATCTTAGTTTAAATTAGTTTCTAACATGAGGGTAACTGCTATATGCTTGTTTCAGTTATAGTAATTTAAGAAAATCATAACAGAATGGTTAAAATCTGCAACTTTGGATTTCAGAAGCATAATTCTACCACTTTATATGTGGCACGGGGCACATATAAAGACAATTGACTTAGTGCTCTAAATTACATTTTTGTTACATGTCAAAAAGATAATGAAAGCATCCTGAGGGCAGGGCTTGTGTTCATTTTATTCATTGCTGTATTCACAGTGCCTGGCAAAGCCTCAATAAATAATAAATGAATTAATAGATGGATACCTGTACCACATGGCTTAGTTTTAAAAAATAATTAAAGTAAAATAAATAGACAAATGTCTATTAAGCTATATATATAGCTTAATATATGACATTTAATTGATTGACTAATGCAAATCACTTTTATGATTCTTCCATGCCAACTCCAAGAATAAATATGTAAAGTGACCCCAAATTTAGTACTATATGTGCCAGTGTCAAAATTCAGTAGAAGGAACAATGAGATTTAGCAATTAATTTGGTTACTTGTTTTGTTGAGTATAATTTGAAGTAATGTTTACAAACTATCTAAAAGAGTCAACAAGTTCTGTGCCGAGATGAATTTTTCTTCTCCAATCAGACACCATATATGACTTAAACTGTCTACAAGATAACAATACCTTTTATAACTGGAAGGTGGACAACTTCTCTGGGTTTCAGACTAATATGAAAAATTTAACATTCAACCAATTTCTGAAGCTTGTCTTATACATGCATATTAAGTAATGCTGCTTTTCAGAAAGGAAATGAAGTGGCTTGAAGAAGAAACTTGAAGAATAAATCCTCAAAAAGCTCTGTTGATGCAGCTGTTTTACCATGTGTAACAAACATCTGAATATGCTTCTTGAATATGCTCATTATTTGATAGTTGCATGTCACATGAGGAACATAGCTTGCATGAATGCTCCCTGGGAATTATGACTCACAGATAAATTTATAACTTTTCCTGATATCCATTAAATTGAAATAGCAGACTTTATGTTTCAGATACGTGGGTTAATTTGGAAAAAGTGTTGCCATTACACCTTTGGATATCTCAGAAAGCAGAAATAACCATTTTCCCTTGACAAGTCATCCAACCCAAACAACAGCAATAAAATTTTAAGGAGGAAAACATGCCAGTTCTTTACCAATGGTCAGAAGTTTTGTGGAGAGTACTAAAGACCTTAATGATTGTGACTGTTGTTTCCAGTATGATGTTAAGTTAAAAGCCATTCATTCAATGGTATTGAACAAACAGTGTACTTAAATACTTTTGAATTTAATTTAGTTGAAGATATCTTTCATTAAGGAATGGTTCTCCTCATTCTAAGAGGACCATCCTCTTAAACCACACTATGGCTTAGGCATGGGGCACCTATGGGGCAGTGATATCAACTGAATTAACGCTGCCAACCTTTGGGAGAGAGATGCCACAGTACTGTGCAAAGCATTGTGCTAGGCACTGAGAAGGGACAATGATGAATTGTTTTCAACTACTAGAGATCTTGTAGAATGGTAGACAGATTACAATGGCTACACAGCTCTTATTATATCTTGACCACTTCCTCTTATAGGATTTTAGAGGTTTCTCCTGTTTTTAGGATGATAGCAGAATCCTTAACATGACCTACAAGGCTACTTTTATGTTCCAAGGTTCACCTGCCTCTCCAGACTCAGCTCACAGGGCTCTCTGCCTTGCCACCTGAGTTCTAGGCAGCTACCCCTTTTAGACTAATCCACTTGTCTTGCTCTCTCAGACAAGAGAGGCTCTGTCTTCTCTCTCTCTCTCTTTTTTTTTTTTACCAAGTTTGACTCATATTCTTCACATTTGAGAAAAATGTAGCACTTCCTTAGGAAATCTCCCACCACTTCCCTTAATAGGTGAAAACCTCCCAGCTATCATGTATTATCCTTTATTACACGTATCACATCATAATTTTACATTTATTTATGCATTTGTTTATCATCTGTCTATGTACTGAACCGTAAAGACTATGGAGCAAGGATACTATCTGCTTTTAGTCAATCTTTTATCTCCAGGGCCTAGCACAGTGAGGACACGTAGTGAGCACTCAATAAATATATGTTCCATATATAAAGGGATAAACAAACGAATAACATGGTCTACATGAGAAAAATGCTATATTCAATAAGAGAAGTCCTGACAGAGCACTATGGGGGTTCAGAGGAATAAATGAATTCCTCAAATGAGTATTAAGTCATTAAATATGAAATGTCTGATTTTGAATCAAAAGTATACTTTATTATATCTCAAACAAGAAGCAGTACAATTAATTGAAGTATGCACCTAAACTATCGACACAGTTTTGCCATCTTAATGGTAGCTTGTGTATGCCAGCAGTGAAGAAGCCTGGAAAGTGAGTGGCAATGAAATAGCAAAAGGCGTTTTCCACAGCTTGTTGAGAATTGAAGTGGTCAAAGCCTGGAAGCAATGATAGTCAGTTGGTGCAAGGTCTGGTGAATACAGTGGATGACAGAGAGTTTCACGTCCACCTTGTGTAGTGTGAGCAGCATTATTTATGCGACATGTGGTCCAGCATTGTCTTGCAAAAGGATTGGCCATCTCTATTGACCATTGGCTGCTTAACCACAGCATCCTCATAATTTCATCCAGTTGGTTGCAGTAGAGATCCACTGTAACTGACTGACCAGGTTTCATGAAGCCATAATGGATAATACCAGCACTGGACCACCAAACAGACACCAGTAGCTTTTTTTGATGACTATTTGGTTTTGGACTGTGTTCAGGCACTTCATCTTTATCAAACCATTGTGCAACATGCTTGCCATTATCAAATGAAGCCATTTTTCATCACAGGTAACAATATGGTGTAGAAATAGTTTGGCCTTTATGTCATGGCAGCAAAGAAAGACCAGCTTTGAGATGATTTTTCTTCTGATGATCATTTGATTCATGCAGAACCCATCTATCCAGCTTCTTTACCTTGCTGGTTTGTTCCAAATGGTCCAATATTGTTGGAATAGTAACATTAAACCTTGCTTTTAATTCATGAGTAGGTTGAGATGGGATTTGCTTCCACTACAGCTTTCAGCTCATCATCATCCACATTGGTCTCAGGTAGCCCACGTGGCTCATTTTCAAGATTAAAATCACCAGAACAGAATTTCTCTAACCATCAACATACTGTGTGCTCATTAGCCACATTCTTCTCATTAGCCACATACTTCATTGATATTTTGAGCTGTCTGTGCTACATTGGTTCCAGGACAGAACTCACATTAAAAAAAATCAGGTCAGGAGTTCAACTGACCAAGAGCGAGACCCCATCTCTACTAAAAATAGAAAGAAATTAATTGGCCAACTAAAAATACATAGAAAAAATTAGCTGGGCCTGGTGGTGCATGCCTGTAGTCCCAGCTACTTGGGAGGCTGAGGCAGAAGGATAGCTTGAGGCCAGGAGTTTGAGGTTGCTGTGAGCAAGGCTGACACCACAGTACTCACTCTAGCTTGGGCAATAGAGTGAGACTCGGGGTCAAAAAATAAAATAAATAAAATAAAATAAAATACATGACGGTGACAACTATTACTGTATTGTGTGAATAAGGCAGAGGCTGAAAATCTTGCCATATCAGATTGGATGATACAAACCCTAGCAGTCCACGACTGTGAGCATCTGTCTTACATAGGGCACTTCACTAAGCACTCCATTGAATCACCTCATGTAAGAACTATATCCTCCATCGTTGCCATAGATACGGATTGCCATAGGTGCTGATTCCATTAGACCAAAGGGCTATCTTGGAATTCTCCTATTAAAATCCCTGGAGATTATTTTTTTGTCATTTGGAATAACTTTCTAATTTGCTAGAATTGCAATGGAGGAACACTGCGTCTTTTAATGGTCCTGAGAGTTTACCAGCAGTAGCACTTTGGTGTTGACAAGGTGAAAAGTGTTAATGCTGTAGTGTAAGTCATCACTTCTTCAAACCACTTCAACCCTTCTTGCTAATGACAAAGTGTGTGTCACTTTGTCTTGACTTCGGAATAGGGTGGAGAGAACCCTGGGATTGCCTTAGTGCCCTCAGGTGCAGTGACCAAAGGAATCACTCAAGTCACAATTTCAGTTATTGATTTAAGCTACATCTCACATCTTCATGGGGCACGAGAGGTTGCCATTCTCAGCCTACATCAGTCCCTAGCGCAGTTTCTAGGAGAAGCAGACCTTGAGGTGGATGGAACCAGTACTGCTGGAGTAGGGGTTGGGTGGCTGGCCATGCCCTCAAGTCTCCTGCAGCGATTAGGCCTCTGTCCCCCTCTCAGGCAGAGCTCCTAATCCAGCCATAAGAGAGAGCCCTGACTTCTGATACCTTCTGAAATCTCATGGACTGCACCTTTTATTCAACAGGCAGAAGTTACCTTTCCATCATCATCTCTGGATAAATGTCTTGGAGTAACATAACCCTCCCCGTGCTCCTCCCATGCCGTCAGCTCCCAGTGTTACTGCTGGGGAAGACTGTTCTCAGGAAAAGGAGCGAGCTCTGTAGGCTCTGTGCCAACACTGTCCAACTCACTCCCTAAACCAGCAGTTGTTGGGATGTTTTTCTGCAGGGCAGAGCTCCTCTTCTTTAATCACTGGTAATAATGAAGTTTTTGTCGTATTAAAGGGGAAAGAAGAGAAGTGATTGAGAATAGTTTGAGAGGATGACTGTGCCGTCTCTCAGGTCCAGCGACAAGAGGACTACAATGGGTGGCTTTCAGAACTACATATGGTCTTCCTTCCGAGGGAGTTGATTAAGCGACTCCGGATGAAATTGAAATCCTGTGATTTGACCTTTGTCTGGCCTGGGAGGGCTGCAATTCGCATAACAATTTCCTTTTGTTCTTTGTTTGGAGTTATTAATCCAACATGAGCCTCGAATTAATCAGGGGTAGCGCATAGCTACATTTCTAATTCACAGCTCCGCTGCTGCTTGTGTCTTTTTTAATTAAGGCCGAATGATAGCAGGCCTTAGCCCTGATTGCCACACTTGCTAACCACACATTGAGGGATGAAGAGGCTAAACAGGCAGAATGAGATTACTTCAAGGTTTCACTTAATTGTTTTCTTCCTTTAAGTAAAGAGCACTGCCTGAACATTGTTAATTCTGGGCTGGGAGAGTTCCTTTTGTGTGTGTCACTTTGTCTTGACTTAGGAATAGTGTGGAGAGAACCCCTGGATTGCCTTAGTGCCCTCAGGTGCAGTGACCAAAGGAATCACTCAAGTCACAATTTCAGTTATTGATTTAAGCGACATCTCACATCTTCATGGGGCACGAGAGGTTGGGGCCCAAGTCAAAGAAACTTGACCCTTAGTTATCTATATATATGTAGAGTTTGGTGCCCTTGATGTACTTAAGGACCGCTCAACATCGATTAGTCAACATTTTGTGGAAATAAATGAATTGAAAAATTACTCTAATGTAACTTAGATTATTCCAGAACTCGGTGTCACATGGTTCTGTCTTTTATGTTGCTCCAAGGGATTTAATTATTAGAAGGACCTAATTGTGGTTTAGTTTCACCAAACTGGCTTTGGCACACAGTGTGGAACCCAGGATGTGTTCATGTGGGGGTTTAGTAATCACTTTTTTCCCTTTGGTAAAAGTTATTAATTGCCTGCATTCCCTCAACTGCTTCTCCTGTATTAGAAAGGAAATATAATGTACAGATCTAGATCACAATATGGTGAGTAAAACTGAGCTCCAAATGAATGATGAGTTACCAAGCCTCTCCCTGGAAGAAAATGGTTCCTTAGAGTGATAAATCAGCTCTAGGACACCAGGCACCTTTTATTATCCACTGTTGCAGTGAACTTGTGAGGATCTTTGTACAACTCCACAGGTACCTTATTCTTCCCTCCAAGTGTCTCCCTAACCTGGGAGAATTTAACTCTTGATTACTATATACTTTAGGCTTGAACCAAGAGGCAGAGTGGAAGAAACGCAGCCATTCACTTGCTGTATGAGCTTTTCTTTTCTGGAACTCAGCTCTTAGAATAAACGAACAATGAACAAACAACAAACAACAAACAAACAACAGGAGGTTAGGCCGGATGATCCATATAGTTCCTTTCATCCTTAAAACTGTGTAATTCTGTATTTACATATTCCATTTCAAATTCCAGATTTGGCAATTTATTTTTCTCATGTTTGCTTTGGCTCTATGAAAATTAGTAGGCCTCCACTGGGTGGAGATGTCTATATGGTAATCCATAAAATTAAAGGGCAGAAAAAGCATTTTAATTTAAATACATTATTATATTTCAGATTGGCCTCCTCTTATGATTGTGCTAAATGTTGTATTGTGTTTGTTACTTTTTGAATAAGAATTATATGTGAAGGAGCTATTTTAGAGAACAGAATTCAATTTCTAGAGGAAAGGACACTGACCAGGGAGTCAGGGAATTTCAAGCCAGGTTATACCTCTGCTCTTAATTTGTCGATGACCTTACGTATTTAGGTCTCATTTCCAACATAGGCAAAATTAAGGAGAATAGACCAAAGGTTCCTTCCAAGTCGGATTTTCAGTGATTCTAGTAGTTTCTTTATAACTGGAACTTTGAAACTGATGCATCAGCTGTATTGAATATTGTATTTTTCATTCCTTCAATATTTTCAGCTCTTTATTCATAGATACATTAAAAACAACACATGTAGAAAAATTTCTAGGCAAATGATATAAACAGCAACAAGCTGTAAGGGAGAATGTACCTTAGTCTGCCTTTTAAATTCTAATTTTCACTTTTAGAATAAAAGTCTGTGAGGTGGATAAGACCAGTGAGTTTGGGCTGAAAAGAGGCATCTTTGGGAAAGCAGGTGGTAGAAGTAGTTAAATGAAGATAGAGGTGTGAAAGAAGGATTCAACAGGATGAAAGTGATGTGAGTATGTGTGTAGGTTAAGAAGAATGAGCTGGTAGAACACAAGATACCATAAATTGGAGGTAGGAGAACTGATAGGCAAGATCCTGAGATAATGGGAGCAGAGTGGATCCCAACCATTAGGGAAGGATCAACCTCAAATAGAGGGAAAGATGCTTGTCCTCTGACCCTGCAGAGATATTTTATGGAGGATTGCAGAAAATGATGTGCGCATGGATGAGATGAGCAGTGCATCTCTATGGGAAGTGGGGTCATCTGACAGTGAAGGTGATGGTGAAATAAAGTGGGGGAGGTTTGGGACAGCTGTGAAAGTGAGTGAAAGGAGGTGAGAAAGGACCACTAAGCAGGTTCTTGACCAGGGTTAAGGGCACAGGTATGGCTGGAGTAATGACCACAATCAGCACTGTTGTACGGTTTTCTCCAGCTATGTTCAACTGCCCTGGGTTGGATGAGCAGCAGAGGTGGATTGTGGGGTTGATTCAGGATGGAAGCTTCTTGGGGGAGGGATCTGCAGGGATAAAGAGGAGTTGATATGCTTCAGTGTGTTGATCTGATTAATTCCTTTAAAAATCTTAACAGATAAATGCAATTATTGACAGTTTAAGGAGATAGAGAGGCTGCAAGAGGTTAGATAATGCCTCAAAGTCAAACATGCTTGTCCCAACGCTGCATACAGTCAACCAATAGTTTAACACATTCCTTTTTATTTCCATCAAAAATATTATATTGAGTCATTCAATGAATTATATGGATGAGAATATTTCTCATAAGGTTTACATAAAACTCAAAGGTAAAACTGGTTTTTGTGAGTAGATCTCATTTTGTAGTAAATGTCAAATTTATGGAAAATCTAGGAGCAGAAACCCAGATATTTATGACCACCAATTCTTGGCTTTTAGCACTGTGTCACAGCCTTTTACTCTCTTTCTCTCTTGGCTGAGATTCAATTTTTTTTTTTTTTTAAATCATTGGAAAAGGTTGATAGTCCTATGCGAGTCAAGATATTATGGCCACATTTCTAAAATGTGGATGCCAAACTCTTTGGGGTTGTGATACACCCAGATGGTCTTCCTTTTTTGCATTTCTGCAAATGTTATTACCAAATACAACAATTTTTCCTCCAAAGTCATTAGAGCCCATTTGGCACCTTCTCTAATCTGTCCTACTTGTTACCTTTTAATTACTCTGTGAGGGGATCTAGTTGTCTTGTTGTTGCTGAGGGCCAAATGACCAAGGGGTTAATGCTTTTTCTGTCCCTGGCCAATTGCTTTTTAGTCACTAGTTATTTATGGGGAAGTCCAGGGGCCATTAGTTCTCAAGTATGTGCAGCTGTACTCTTCACAATTACTAGTCCATAAGCAAATGTGGACTTACTTTTTGTGTACGGTTGTTTTTTTTCCCTGATTGGTTAGACAATCTGTTGCCATTTATGAATGATTCTTGTTGATGCAAAACATGGCATTGCATTCTGTTTTATTATTTGGATTCCATGTTTCATGGGATGCTGCAATCTTGATTCAGACAAGGCATGAGGGTATGCACCTCCTGTCACTGGTGACAAATTGCTCCTGGATAGCAAAATGTCCAGTCTCTCCCACCGCATGTTAGCTGTACCAGCCCCTAAATCAGCATAGGTGCTGATGATCCTCATTGTGAAATCAGTGACTGGTTGGCCTTGGCCTTTCTTCCTCATGCTCTGTTCTTTTGGACATAAGGTAGAGATTACTATTAATGGTTCTTTCAGTTCCTAGGAGCCCCTCCCTCTGTGCTGTCTTACTGTGATTTTTTTTCTTTCTGCCCCCATTGAATGGTAGTCTTTGATGTCACACAAGAGAATACTGTTGGCTAACAGTCTGGAGGCTGCTTCATTTGAGCTAACCACCACATGAAAACAAATGTGATCCATCATATTTCATTAACTAGCTGTCTTCCTTTTGGGTGCCCTTTTTTGATGTCAGAGTTGCATCCTGACAGGAATCAGAAAGATATGTGTGATTAAGAACAGTAATAATGCTTATTGCATTGTATTATAAATTACCTTCCTGGGCCCTGCTACTTTATCAGCCCCACTGGCATTGGCTCCCGTACATTTTTTGACTACTCAGTATATACAGTGTATTAGCGCAATGGAGATCATTATGTGGCCTGTATTTGAGTCATTTTTATTTAAGATGCCAAACAATAAGCTGTTGATTGGGGGAACAAGAGGCGAACAATAATGTTCTGTGTCACATAATACACCACCATTTTCCAGCTTTGCTTTAGAAGGGCCTTCTTTATTGTTTTTGTATAAAAATGGTTCTTAGGAGGAGGAATATTTTGCTGAGGTATGTCATTATTTTGCAAATTTCTATTATCTCATCATGTTGTCTTCATTGTAAATTGCAGCTAATTAGGAACCTAGTTAGAGCCCCAGCTTTGAGGCTGGCTTTTTTGTGAAAAGAGCCCACCGATTACCGCACTACAAGAGAGGAAGGGAGAGAAAAAGGAGATTAATCTGGTTACCTAGGCGACACTCGCTTCCATCTGCGAGGAACAATACATTTTTGTTTCCTTGGCTCAGTTCAGATCTGTTTTGTTTAGAGGGGGGAAAAAAGGGAGAGAGAGAGAAAGAGAGAGACAGAAAGAGAAAGAAAGAGAGAGAGGGAAGGAAAAAACCTAGCTCCACAACAATGCTGAATTCTGTCTCGCCCAGGCTTATGGGCTTGATTCCTCTGCAAGTTAGGGGTCTCAGGGGAGTGAGAAGATGAAAGAGATAAGCTCCAAAGTTGTCAAAGGTCATGACCTTGCCACACAAAGCCAGCAGTTTTACCTCTAAATC